>NC_079455.1:45950056-46007556 GCF_903798145.1 Danio aesculapii | reverse complement strand
ATTATAATTATTGTTATTAATATTTATTTAATTGTTGCTTTTGTTTTTTTCTCAAATAAACTAATGACATATGCAATAAAATTGATTGTAAGAACAACAAAGCAATAAATAAATAAATAAGTAAATAATATATTTTATCTATTATTTTCATCAAATTCTTTCATTTATTTAAACGAACGTAACTTTAGGGAGAGTATTACTGCTAGTAAAATTACACAAACTCTACATTAGCTTAATTTATAAACAAATATTTATTTAAACAACAAAATAATAAAGATTTTACTTAAAAATAATATAAAATATGCCAAATAAATGCAGTTTCCTCCTTTTTCTTCTGTCCTATAATGTATTGCATCAAATTAAAAAGAAAGTAATCGAGTTCAGTACGTTATACTTTATTACCTCTCCTGAAACATGCCGATAAACTGATGATGTTCAAGTAAAAGTGTAATGTTTTCAGTCACGAGCATGGCTAAAATAACCGTCTGCATGGTTTTAAATGAGTGTTTATTTAAGTCAGGATGCTGCCTGTAAAGGGGGCTCCCTATATAGACAGCAGACCGGATGTTCACTATGGTTTCGTGCAGAACTAGCGTCTAAAATTAGTGTGCGAAACTTCCTTTACTGATAATGCGCTGTGATGAAAAGGGAAGCGTGAGTGTGTGTTTATCAGTCATCAGTCCTCGGTGTGTTCCCATGATGCACTGCGGCGCACAGATAATGAAGGAGAAAATCAGGATCTGTGTGTATTCTGGAGACGATTCCTGATGTTCATCTGCAGGCATTCATTAGTGCGTCTCTGGAGGAAACACACACTGAACACACACTCTAAATACACACTAAACACTCTAAACACACTGAACACACACTCTAAACACACTAAACACTCTAAACACACTTTATTTGCAGACCTTCATTAGTGTGTCTCTAGAGGAAACACTCACTATACACACAATAAACCCCCAGAAACACACTAAACACATGCTAACCACAATACACTCACACTAAAACACACAGAAACACACACTAAATACACACTAAACACTCTAAACACACACTGAACACTCTAAACACACACTGAACACTCTAAACACACACTGAACACTCTAAACACACTCTGAACACTCTAAACACACTGAACACTCTAAACACACACTGAACACTCTAAACACACCACTAATACACACTAACACACACTAAACACTCTAAACACACCACTAATACACACTAACACACACTAAACACCCTAAACACACTAAACACTCTAAACACTCTAAACACACCACTAATACACACTAACACACTCTGAACACTCTAAACACACTGAACACTCTAAACACACACTGAACACTCTAAACACACTGAACACTCTAAACACACTCTGAACACTCTAAACACACTGAACACTCTAAACACACACTGAACACTCTAAACACACCACTAATACACACTAACACACACTAAACACTCTAAACACACCACTAATACACACTAACACACTCTGAACACTCTAAACACACTGAACACTCTAAACACACTGAACACTCTAAACACACACTGAACACTCTAAACACACTGAACACTCTAAACACACTCTGAACACTCTAAACACACTGAACACTCTAAACACACACTGAACACTCTAAACACACACTGAACACTCTAAACACACTGAACACTCTAAACACACTGAACACTCTAAACACACACTGAACACTCTAAACACACTGAACACTCTAAACACACTCTGAACACTCTAAACACACACTGAACACTCTAAACACACTGAACACTCTAAACACACACTGAACACTCTAAACACACTGAACACTCTAAACACACTGAACACTCTAAACACACACTGAACACTCTAAACACACTGAACACTCTAAACACACTCTGAACACTCTAAACACACACTGAACACTCTAAACACTCTGAACACTCTAAACACACTGAACACTCTAAACACACTGAACACTCTAAACACACACTGAACACTCTAAACACACTGAACACTCTAAACACACTGAACACTCTAAACACACTGAACACTCTAAACACACTGAACACTCTAAACACACTCTGAACACTCTAAACACACACTGAACACTCTAAACACACTGAACACTCTAAACACACTGAACACTCTAAACACACTGAACACTCTAAACACACTGAACACTCTAAACACACTGCACTCTAAACACACACTAAACACTCTAAACACACACTGAACACTCTAAACACACACTGAACACTCTAAACACACTGCACTCTAAACACACACTAAACACTCTAAACACACACTGAACACTCTAAACACACACTGAACACTCTAAACACACACTGAACACTCTAAACACACCACTAATACACACTAACACACACTAAACACTCTAAACACACACTGAACACTCAAAACACACTGCACTCTAAACACACACTAAACACTCTAAACACACACTGAACACTCTAAACACACACTGAACACTCTAAACACACTGCACTCTAAACACACACTGAACACTCTAAACACACTGAACACTCTAAACACACTGAACACTCTAAACACACTGAACACTCTAAACACACTGAACACTCTAAACACACTGCACTCTAAACACACACTAAACACTCTAAACACACACTGAACACTCTAAACACACACTGAACACTCTAAACACACTGCACTCTAAACACACACTAAACACTCTAAACACACACTGAACACTCTAAACACACACTGAACACTCTAAACACACACTGAACACTCTAAACACACCACTAATACACACTAACACACACTAAACACTCTAAACACACACTGAACACTCAAAACACACTGCACTCTAAACACACACTAAACACTCTAAACACACACTGAACACTCTAAACACACTGCACTCTAAACACACACTAAACACTCTAAACACACACTGAACACTCTAAACACACACTGAACACTCTAAACACACTGCACTCTAAACACACACTGAACACTCTAAACACACACTGAACACTCTAAACACACACTGAACACTCTAAACACACACTAAACACTCTAAACACACACTGAACACTCTAAACACACACTGAACACTCTAAACACACTGCACTCTAAACACACACTGAACACTCTAAACACACACTGAACACTCTAAACACACACTGAACACTCTAAACACACTCTAAACACACACTAAACACTCTAAACACACACTGAACACTCTAAACACACACTGAACACTCTAAACACACACTGAACACTCTAAACACACTGCACTCTAAACACACACTAAACACTCTAAACACACACTGAACACTCTAAACACACACTGAACACTCTAAACACACTGCACTCTAAACACACACTAAACACTCTAAACACACACTGAACACTCTAAACACACCACTAATACACACTAACACACACTAAACACTCTAAACACACACTGAACACTCAAAACACACTGCACTCTAAACACACACTGAACACTCTAAACACACACTGAACACTCTAAACACACTGAACACTCTAAACACACTGAACACTCTAAACACACACTGAACACTCTAAACACACCACTAATACACACTAACACACACTAAACACTCTAAACACACACTGAACACTCAAAACACACTGCACTCTAAACACACACTGAACACTCTAAACACACACTGAACACTCTAAACACACTCTGAACACTCTAAACACACTGAACACTCTAAACACACACTGAACACTCTAAACACACACTGAACACTCTAAACACACACTAAACACTCTAAACACACACTGAACACTCTAAACACACTCTGAACACTCTAAACACACACTGAACACTCTAAACACACTCTGAACACTCTAAACACACTCTGAACACTCTAAACACACACTGAACACTCTAAACACACACTGAACACTCTAAACACACACTGAACACTCTAAACACACTGAACACTCTAAACACACTGAACACTCTAAACACACTGAACACTCTAAACACACTGAACACTCTAAACACACTGCACTCTAAACACACACTGAACACTCTAAACACACACTGAACACTCTAAACACACTGCACTCTAAACACACACTGAACACTCTAAACACACACTGAACACTCTAAACACACACTGAACACTCTAAACACACTCTGAACACTCTAAACACACTGCACTCTAAACACACACTAAACACTCTAAACACACACTGAACACTCTAAACACACACTGAACACTCTAAACACACACTGAACACTCTAAACACACTGCACTCTAAACACACACTAAACACTCTAAACACACACTGAACACTCTAAACACACACTGAACACTCTAAACACACCACTAATACACACTAACACACACTAAACACTCTAAACACACACTGAACACTCAAAACACACTGCACTCTAAACACACACTGAACACTCTAAACACACACTGAACACTCTAAACACACTGAACACTCTAAACACACTGAACACTCTAAACACACTGAACACTCTAAACACACTGAACACTCTAAACACACTCTGAACACTCTAAACACACACTGAACACTCTAAACACACACTGAACACTCTAAACACACTGAACACTCTAAACACACTGAACACTCTAAACACACACTGAACACTCTAAACACACTGCACTCTAAACACACACTAAACACTCTAAACACACCACTAATACACGCTAACACACACTGAACACTCTAAACACACCACTAATACACACTAACACACACTAAACACTCTAAACACACCACTAATACACACTAACACACACTAAACACCCTAAACACACTAAACACTCTAAACACACCACTAATACACGCTAACACACACTAAACACTCTAAACACACTCTGAACACTCTAAACACACTGAACACTCTAAACAAACACTGAACACTCTAAACACACACTGAAAACTCTACACACACTAAACACTCTAAACACACTCTGAACACTCTAAACACACTAAACACTCTAAACACACTGAACACTCTAAACACACTAAACACTCTAAACACACTGAACACTCTAAACACACTGAACACTCTAAACACACTGAACACTCTAAACACACTGAACACTCTAAACACACTGAACACTCTAAACACACTGAACACTCTAAACACACTGAACACTCTAAACACACTGAACACTCTAAACACACTGAACACTCTAAACACACTGCACTCTAAACACACACTGAACACTCTAAACACACACTGAACACTCTAAACACACACTGAACACTCTAAACACACTGCACTCTAAACACACACTGAACACTCTAAACACACACTGAACACTCTAAACACACACTGAACACTCTAAACACACCACTAATACACACTAACACACACTAAACACTCTAAACACACACTGAACACTCAAAACACACTGCACTCTAAACACACACTGAACACTCTAAACACACACTGAACACTCTAAACACACACTGAACACTCTAAACACACACTGAACACTCTAAACACACACTGAACACTCTAAACACACTGCACTCTAAACACACACTGAACACTCTAAACACACACTGAACACTCTAAACACACTGAACACTCTAAACACACTGAACACTCTAAACACACTGCACTCTAAACACACACTGCACTCTAAACACACACTGAACACTCTAAACACACACTGAACACTCTAAACACACTGCACTCTAAACACACACTGAACACTCTAAACACACACTGAACACTCTAAACACACTCTGAACACTCTAAACACACACTGAACACTCTAAACACACACTAAACACTCTAAACACACACTGAACACTCTAAACACACACTGAACACTCTAAACACACACTGAACACTCTAAACACACACTGAACACTCTAAACACACACTGAACACTCTAAACACACACTAAACACTCTAAACACACACTGAACACTCTAAACACACACTGAACACTCTAAACACACTGCACTCTAAACACACACTGAACACTCTAAACACACACTGAACACTCTAAACACACACTGAACACTCTAAACACACACTGAACACTCTAAACACACTGAACACTCTAAACACACTGAACACTCTAAACACACTGAACACTCTAAACACACTGAACACTCTAAACACACTGAACACTCTAAACACACTGAACACTCTAAACACACTGAACACTCTAAACACACTGAACACTCTAAACACACTGAACACTCTAAACACACTGCACTCTAAACACACACTAAACACACACTGAACACTCTAAACACACACTGAACACTCTAAACACACTGCACTCTAAACACACACTAAACACTCTAAACACACACTGAACACTCTAAACACACACTGAACACTCTAAACACACACTGAACACTCTAAACACACCACTAATACACACTAACACACACTAAACACTCTAAACACACACTGAACACTCAAAACACACTGCACTCTAAACACACACTAAACACTCTAAACACACACTGAACACTCTAAACACACACTGAACACTCTAAACACACTGCACTCTAAACACACACTAAACACTCTAAACACACACTGAACACTCTAA
Organism: Danio aesculapii; assembly: GCF_903798145.1. Classification (NCBI taxonomy): domain Eukaryota; kingdom Metazoa; phylum Chordata; class Actinopteri; order Cypriniformes; family Danionidae; genus Danio; species Danio aesculapii. The sequence goes on along the minus strand of NC_079455.1, from coordinate 46,000,965 downwards.
ACACACACTGAACACTAAACACACTGCACTCTAAACACACACTGAACACTCTAAACACACACTGAACACTCTAAACACACACTGAACACTCTAAACACACTGAACACTCTAAACACACTGAACACTCTAAACACACACTAAACACTCTAAACACACACTGAACACTCTAAACACACACTGAACACTCTAAACACACTGCACTCTAAACACACACTGAACACTCTAAACACACACTGAACACTCTAAACACACACTGAACACTCTAAACACACTCTGAACACTCTAAACACACTGCACTCTAAACACACACTAAACACTCTAAACACACACTGAACACTCTAAACACACACTGAACACTCTAAACACACACTGAACACTCTAAACACACTCTGAACACTCTAAACACACTGCACTCTAAACACACACTAAACACTCTAAACACACACTGAACACTCTAAACACACACTGCACTCTAAACACACACTAAACACTCTAAACACACACTGAACACTCTAAACACACACTGCACTCTAAACACACACTGAACACTCTAAACACACACTGAACACTCTAAACACACACTGAACACTCTAAACACACTCTGAACACTCTAAACACACTGCACTCTAAACACACACTAAACACTCTAAACACACACTGAACACTCTAAACACACACTGCACTCTAAACACACACTAAACACTCTAAACACACACTGAACACTCTAAACACACACTGAACACTCTAAACACACTGCACTCTAAACACACACTAAACACTCTAAACACACACTGAACACTCTAAACACACCACTAATACACACTAACACACACTAAACACTCTAAACACACACTGAACACTCAAAACACACTGCACTCTAAACACACACTGAACACTCTAAACACACACTGAACACTCTAAACACACACTGAACACTCTAAACACACACTGAACACTCTAAACACACTGAACACTCTAAACACACTGAACACTCTAAACACACTGAACACTCTAAACACACTGCACTCTAAACACACACTGCACTCTAAACACACACTGAACACTCTAAACACACACTGAACACTCTAAACACACTGCACTCTAAACACACACTGAACACTCTAAACACACACTGAACACTCTAAACACACTCTGAACACTCTAAACACACTGCACTCTAAACACACACTAAACACTCTAAACACACACTGAACACTCTAAACACACACTGAACACTCTAAACACACACTGAACACTCTAAACACACTGCACTCTAAACACACACTAAACACTCTAAACACACACTGAACACTCTAAACACACACTGAACACTCTAAACACACTGCACTCTAAACACACACTAAACACTCTAAACACACACTGAACACTCTAAACACACCACTAATACACACTAACACACACTAAACACTCTAAACACACTGCACTCTAAACACACACTGAACACTCTAAACACACACTGAACACTCTAAACACACTGAACACTCTAAACACACTGAACACTCTAAACACACTGAACACTCTAAACACACTGAACACTCTAAACACACTGAACACTCTAAACACACTCTGAACACTCTAAACACACACTGAACACTCTAAACACACACTGAACACTCTAAACACACTGAACACTCTAAACACACTCTGAACACTCTAAACACACACTGAACACTCTAAACACACACTGAACACTCTAAACACACTGAACACTCTAAACACACTCTGAACACTCTAAACACACACTGAACACTCTAAACACACACTGAACACTCTAAACACACTGAACACTCTAAACACACTGAACACTCTAAACACACTGAACACTCTAAACACACTGCACTCTAAACACACTGAACACTCTAAACACACTGAACACTCTAAACACACTGAACACTCTAAACACACTGAACACTCTAAACACACTGAACACTCTAAACACACTGCACTCTAAACACACACTAAACACTCTAAACACACACTGAACACTCTAAACACACACTGAACACTCTAAACACACTGCACTCTAAACACACACTAAACACTCTAAACACACACTGAACACTCTAAACACACACTGAACACTCTAAACACACACTGAACACTCTAAACACACCACTAATACACACTAACACACACTAAACACTCTAAACACACACTGAACACTCAAAACACACTGCACTCTAAACACACACTAAACACTCTAAACACACACTGAACACTCTAAACACACACTGAACACTCTAAACACACTGCACTCTAAACACACACTAAACACTCTAAACACACACTGAACACTCTAAACACACACTGAACACTCTAAACACACTGCACTCTAAACACACACTGAACACTCTAAACACACACTGAACACTCTAAACACACACTGAACACTCTAAACACACACTGAACACTCTAAACACACTGAACACTCTAAACACACTGAACACTCTAAACACACACTAAACACTCTAAACACACACTGAACACTCTAAACACACACTGAACACTCTAAACACACTGCACTCTAAACACACACTGAACACTCTAAACACACACTGAACACTCTAAACACACACTGAACACTATAAACACACTCTGAACACTCTAAACACACTGCACTCTAAACACACACTAAACACTCTAAACACACACTGAACACTCTAAACACACACTGAACACTCTAAACACACTGCACTCTAAACACACACTAAACACTCTAAACACACACTGAACACTCTAAACACACACTGAACACTCTAAACACACTGCACTCTAAACACACACTAAACACTCTAAACACACACTGAACACTCTAAACACACCACTAATACACACTAACACACACTAAACACTCTAAACACACACTGAACACTCAAAACACACTGCACTCTAAACACACACTGAACACTCTAAACACACACTGAACACTCTAAACACACTCTGAACACTCTAAACACACTGCACTCTAAACACACACTAAACACTCTAAACACACACTGAACACTCTAAACACACACTGAACACTCTAAACACACACTGAACACTCTAAACACACACTGAACACTCTAAACACACCACTAATACACACTAACACACACTAAACACTCTAAACACACCACTAATACACACTAACACACACTAAACACTCTAAACACACCACTAATACACACTAACACACACTAAACACACTAAACACTCTAAACACACCACTAATACACGCTAACACACACTGAACACTCTAAACACACCACTAATACACGCTAACACACACTAAACACTCTAAACACACACTGAACACTCTAAACACACACTGAACACTCTAAACACACCACTAATACACGCTAACACACACTAAACACTCTAAACACACTGAACACTCTAAACACACCACTAATACACGCTAACACACACTAAACACTCTAAACACACACTGAACACTCTAAACACACACTGAACACTCTAAACACACTGAACACTCTAAACACACCACTAATACACGCTAACACACACTAAACACTCTAAACACACTGAACACTCTAAACACACCACTAATACACGCTAACACACACTAAACACTCTAAACACACACTGAACACTCTAAACACACACTGAACACTCTAAACACACACTAAACACTCTACACACTAAACACACTGAACACTCTAAACACACCACTAATACACATCAACACACTCTGAACACTCTAAACACACTGAACACTCTAAACACACTGAACACTCTAAACACACACTGAACACTATACAGACCATTAATACACGCTAACACACACTAAACACTCTAAACACACACTAAACACTCTACACACTAAACAAACTGAACACTCTAAACACACACTGAACACTCTAAACACACCACTAATACACATCAACACACTCTGAACACTCTAAACACACACTGAACACTATACAGACCATTAATACACGCTAACACACACTGAACACTCTAAACACACCACTAATACACATCAACACACTCTGAACACTAAACACACTGAACACTCTAAACACACCACTAATACACATCAACACACTCTGAACACTCTAAACACACTGAACACTCTAAACACACCACTAATACACGCTAACACACACTAAACACTCTAAACACACACTGAACACTCTAAACACACACTGAACACTATACAGACCATTAATACACTCTAAACACACTCTGAACACTCTAAACACACTGAACACTCTAAACACACCACTAATACACGCTAACACACACTAAACACTCTAAACACACACTAAACACTCTAAACACACACTAAACACTCTAAACACACACTGAAAACTCTACACACACTGAACACTCTAAACACACTGCACTCTAAACACACACTGAACACTCTAAACACACTGAACACTCTAAACACACCACTAATACACACTAACACACACTAAACACTCTAAACACACCACTAATACACGCTAACACACACTAAACACTCTAAACACACACTGAAAACTCTACACACACTAAACACTCTAAACACACTCTGAACACTCTAAACACACCACTAATACACACTAACACACACTAAACACCCTAAACACACTAAACACTCTAAACACACCACTAATACACGCTAACACACACTGAACACTCTAAACACACTGAACACTCTAAACACACCACTAATACACGCTAACACACACTAAACACTCTAAACACACTCTGAACACTCTAAACACACACTGAACACTCTAAACACACACTGAACACTCTAAACACACACTGAACACTCTAAACACACACTGAACACTCTAAACACACACTGAACACTCTAAACACACTGCACTCTAAACACACACTAAACACTCTAAACACACCACTAATACACGCTAACACACACTGAACACTCTAAACACACCACTAATACACACTAACACACACTAAACACTCTAAACACACCACTAATACACACTAACACACACTAAACACCCTAAACACACTAAACACTCTAAACACACCACTAATACACGCTAACACACACTAAACACTCTAAACACACTCTGAACACTCTAAACACACTGAACACTCTAAACAAACACTGAACACTCTAAACACACACTGAAAACTCTACACACACTAAACACTCTAAACACACTCTGAACACTCTAAACACACCACTAATACACACCAACACACACTAAACACTCTAAACACACACTGAACACTCTAAATACACTCTAACCACATGCAAAACACACTAAACACATGCTAACCATAATAAACACATGTTAAATGCTCTAAAAACATGCTAAACACACACTAAACATACTGTAAACACTTGCTAAACACACACTAAACGCTCTAAACACTTGCTAAATACACACTTAACAATCTAAATACACTCTAACCACATGCAAAACACACTAAACACATGCTAACCACCATAAACACACTAAAACATACACTAAACACATAGAAACACACACTAAACACACTCTAAACACATGCTACCCATAATAAATACACTAAACACACAGAAAAACATACAAACCACAATAAACACACACTAAACACATGCTAACCATAATAAACACACATCGAACACAAGAGACCAAGCACATGCCAACCGCAATAAACAGTACAACATACACTAAACGCACACTTAAACATTCACTAAACACAGAGAAACACACAGTAACACACTAAACGTGCTGACCACAATAAACACACACAAAACACACACTATCTGCAATAAAAACACACTAAAACATTCACTTAACACAACCAAACACTAAACACACACTAACCACATCCCAACCACACTAAACACACAAAACACACACTCTAAATACACACTAAACATGCAAAACGCACACATTTACAACTTCATCAGTAAAACAACTTAATCACACAAATAATTAATAGTATATTTATCATATTTTTAAACCCAATTTAAATAAATTGTACTTTTAAAATGACATTCTCAGAAGAAACTGGTTGAGAGAACACAGACTCATAAATCTCTCAGAATTATTCATGTGTGAGCCATCAATCACATTGCGGGATTTAGTCAGGCTCACACACAGACACACACAGACACACACACACACACACACACACACACACACACACACACACACACACACTCTCTCGCTCTCGCTCTCTCAGGTATCTGCTCTCATGAGTCACACAGCTTTTCTAATCAGTTTAAGAGCTTGAGGCGTTTCCTAGTTAAACTGTAACTACACACACACAACGCTGTTTTATCATCTGTGTATGAGCTGTGTGTGTGCGCGCATTAGGAGCCATTCACACAGAACACTCAGGAATTACTTTTTTTTTTTTTAAACTGGAAGAGTAGAACTGGAGAGTATTTCACACACAGAAAACTCACTAAACACACGCTAACACAATAGACACACACTAAAACATACTAAACACACACTTACCATGCTAAACACACACTAAAACATACTAAACACACGCTAACTACACTAAACACACACTAAAACATACTAAACACACACTAACCATGGTAAACACACCGTAAAGCATACACTAAATGCACAAACACACCAACCACACTAAACGCACACTAAACACACACTAACCACGCTAAACACACACTAAAACATACTAAACACACGCTAACCACACTAAACACACACTAAAACATACACTAAATGCACAGAAACACAACAACCACACTAAACACACACCAACCACGCTAAACGCACACTAAAACATACTAAACACACGCTAACCACACTAAACACACGCTAAAACATACTAAACACACGCTAACCACACTAAACACACGCTAAAACATACTAAACACACGCTAACCACACTAAACACACACTAAAACATACTAAACACATGCTAACCACGCTAAACACACGCTAAAACATGCTAAACACACGCTAACCACACTAAACACACACTAAAACATACTAAACACACGCTAACCACACTAAACACACACTAAAACATACTAAACACATGCTAACCACGCTAAACACACGCTAAAACATGCTAAACACACGCTAACCACACTAAACACACACTAAAACATACTAAACACACGCTAACCACACTAAACACACTAAAACATAGTAAACACACATTAACCACACTAAACACACACTAAAACATACTAAACACATGCTAACCACACTAAACACACACTAAAACATACTAAACACACACTAACCACACTAAACACACACTAAAACATACTAAACACACACTAACTACACTAAACACACACTATAACATACTAAACACACGCTAACCACAGTAAACACACACTAAAACATACTAAACACACGCTAACCACAGTAAACACACACTAAAACATACTAAACACACGCTAACCACAGTAAACACACACTAAAACATACTAAACACACACTAACTACACTAAACACACACTATAACATACTAAACACACGCTAACCACAGTAAACACACACTAAAACATACTAAACACATGCTAACCACGCTAAAACATACTAAACACACCCTAACCATGCTAAACACACACTAAAACACACTAAACACACAATAACGACGCTAAACACACACTAAAACACACACGAAATGCACAGAAACAAACGATAGACAGACAGACAGACAGACAGACAGACAGACAGTAAATTATGTTGAAAGCTCTAATGTCTAATAATTTTTTCCTTTTCTTTTTTTGATCATGTGACCTAGACTCCACCCTCCGTTCCAGCCCCTCTCTGTTTCCCAGCAGCCCGTTTGGCTCCGCCCCGGCATCGCCGCAGCCTTCCAGTCTTGCGCAGTCTTGTGTGTTTCCTAGCAACAGTCTTGCACAGTCTTGTGTGTTCCCTAGCAACAGTCTTGCGCATCAGTTGCAGCCACCGCCGCTGCCGCAGAAGAAGCTAGTGAACCGCACCATCTCTGCACCCAGTGATGTAGGAGTGAAGCCTCTGTCCCGCAGCCGGCTCCACCTGCCCTTCAGCGGCTCTGAAACCAATATTAGCCGTCCCTCTGCGCCGCCGTCCAGCCCGCTCTGCTCCTCTAGTGAATCTCTGGATAACGCCACGTCCAGCTCGACTCCACGACTCAATGCGCTACTGCCCCCCACAGCCGCCGGCTCCACACTGCAGCTACATGCTCTACTTAGCAATATGGACAGCAGGGAGGGCATCTACTCCAAACTGGGCGGCCTGTATGCGGAGTCGCTGCGGCGGCTAGCACTCAAATGTGAAGAGCACTTCAGCGGTGGACACAGGAACACACTGAGGTTCAACGAGAGCAACTGGTCACTCTTCAAACTGACCTGCAACAAACCCAGCTGCCTGTCTGGAGATGCAGTGTATTACTCGGCCTCCTGTGCCTCTGACACACGCAACACATATGCAGTCAAGGTAAGACTTACAGACACTCTGAATTGATGCTAAAACTAGCCTAGAGCTGTCTGTTGTTAAACTAGGCTAGAGCACCATCTGGTGTTAAATCTAGGCTTGAGCACCGTCTGGTGTTAACCTAGGCTAGAGCACCATCTGGTGTTAAAAACTAGGCTAGAGCGCTGTCTGTTGTTAAAACTAGGCTAGAGCATATCTGGTCTTAAAAACTAGGCTAGAGCACCATCTGATGATAAAACTAGGCTGAAGCACCATCTGGTGTTAAAAACTAGGCTAGAGCGCTGTCTGTTGTTAAAAACTAGGCTAAAGTGTATCTGGTCTTAAAAACTAGGCTAGAGCACCATCTGATGATAAAACTAGGCTGAAGTGCCATCTGGTGTTAAAAACTAGGCTAAAGTGCTGTCCGGTGTTAAAAACTGGACTAGAGAGTCATCTGGTTTTATAACTAGACTAGAGCACTGTCTGGTCTCTTAGCTGGAGTGACGTCTGGTGTTAAAAACTAGTCTAGAGTGCTGTCTGGTGTTAAAAACTAGCCTAGAGCATTGTCTGGTGTCAAAAACTGGACTAGAGAGTCATCTGGTGTTAAAACTAGACTCGAGCACCGTCTGGTGTTAGAAAACAAGGCTAGAGTTTTGTCTGGTGTTAAAAACTATGTTAGAGTGCCATCTGATGTTTAAAAACTTGGCTAGAGCGCCATCTGGTGTTAAAAACTAGCCTAGAGCAGCACCATTGAAACTAACTTAAAGCACCATCTGATGTTAAAAACTAGGCTAGAGCGCCATCTGGTGTTTAAAAACTAGGCTAGAGCACCATTAAAACTAGCTTAAAGCACTGTCTGCTCTGCCTGGTGTTAAAAACTAGGCTAGAGCGCCATCTGGTGTGGAAAAACTAGCCTAGAGCATCATTAAAACTAGCTTATAATAGTGTCTCTTGTTAAAAACAAGCCTAGAGCACCATCTGGTGTTGAAAACTATGATAGAGCACTGTCTGCTGTTATAATCTAGCCTAGAGCACCATCAGCTGTTACAAACTAGGCTAGAGCGCCATCTGGTGTAGAAAAACTAGCCTAGAGTGCCATCTAGTGTTTAAAAACTAGCCTAGAGCGCCATCTACTGTTAAAATAGATTTCTCAACTGATTTTTTTTTTTTACCACAGCTCTAGATTCATTGATTTGAAACAGGTTAGCTAATGCGTGGAAAGCATAGTTTGACCATGCTCTAATGCATATTTCCCCCTGTATGTGTGTGCAGATCTGCAAGGGCCTGAGCACCATCAGGTGTTAAAAACTAGGCTAGGGCATATCTGGTGTTAAAAACTAGGCTAGAGCACCATCTGATGATAAAACTAGGCTGAAGCGCCATCTGGTGTTAAAAACTAGGCCAGAGCGCTGTCTGGTGTTAAAAACTGGACTAAAGAGTCGTCCGGTGTTAGAAAACTAGGCTATATTGCTGTCTGGTGTTAAAAACTGGACTAGAGAGTCATCTGGTTTTATAACTAGACTAGAGTGCTGTCTGGTGTCTAAGCTAGAGTGAAGTCTGGTGTTAACTAGGCTAGAGCAACGTCTGGTGTTAAAAACTAGTCTAGAGCATTGTCTGGTGTTAAAAACTGGACTAGAGAGTCATCTGGTGTTATAACTAGACTAGAGTGCTGTCTGGTGTCTAAGCTAGAGTGACGTCTGGTGTTAAAAACTAGTCTAGAGCATTGTCTGGTGTTAAAAACTGGACTAGAGAGTCATCTGGTGTTATAACTAGACTAGAGTGCTGTCTGGTGTCTAAGCTAGAGTGACGTCTGGTGTTAAAAACTAGTCTAGAGCATTGTCGGGTGTTAAAAACTGGACTAGAGAGTCATCTGGTGTTAAAATTAGGCTAGAGCACCATCTGGTGTTAAAAAACAAGGCTGGAGTTTCGTCTGGTGTTAAAAACTAGGTTAGAGCACCATCTGATGTTAAACTAGGCTTGAGCACCATCTGATGTTAAAAACTAGGCTAAAGCGCCATCTAGTGTTTAAAAACTAGGCTAGAGCACAATTAAAACTAGCTTAGAGCACTGTCTGCTTTTAAAAACAAGCCTAGAGCATCATCTGGCGTTAAAAACAAGGCTAGAGCGCCGCCTCGTGTTGAAAACTATGCTAGAGCACTGTCTGCTGTTATAAACTAGGCTAAAGCACCATCTACTGTTATAAGCTAGGCTAGAGTGCCATCTGCTGTTATAAACTAGGCAAGAGCGCCATCTGCTGTTATAAGCTAGGCTAGAGCACCATCTGGTGTAGAAAAACTAGCCTAGAGCGCCATCTGCTGTTATAAGCTAGGCTAGAGCACCATCTGGTGTAGAAAAACTAGCCTAGAGCGCCATCTGCTGTTATAAGCTAGGTTAGAGCACCATCTGGTGTAGAAAAACTAGCCTAGAGCACCATCTGCTGTTATAAGCTAGGCTAGAGCACCATCTGCTGTTATAAGCTAGGCTAGAGCACCATCTGGTGTTGAAAAACTAGCCTAGAGTGCCATCTACTGTTAAAATAGATTTCTCACCTGTTTTTTTTTTTGTTCACCACAGCTCTAGATTCATTGATTTGAAACAGGATTGCCTGGAAAAGTATAGTTTGACCATGCTCTAATGCATATTTCCCCCTGTGTGTGTGCAGATCTGCAAGGGCCAGACGTCGGACAGTAAGCAGACTCATCTCTACGGCCTGTCTGTCCAACAGAGCGTCCCTCCACACTACAACCTCCAGCAGGACTGCGGTCACTTCATCGCATGCGTCCCGCAGAGCATGCTCCCCACCGAGGAGAACACACCCGCAGCAGCAGCGCCCCCTACAGAGCAGGAGCGCGTGGTTGTTATCACACGCGACGTCCCGCACCAAACCGTAGCCGATTTCGTCCGAGACTGGGAGTCGTTCCACCGCGCACAGCCTGAAGTCTACGAACGGCGTGTGTGTTTTCTCCTGCTGCAGCTGTGCACGGGTCTGGAGCATCTGAAAGCGCACGGCGTCACGCATCGAGATCTCTGCATGGAGAATCTGCTGTTAATCCAACACCGTCATTCCGCAGACCCGCAGCAGCAGAGTCTCCCGCGCCTCGTCATCAGCAGCTTCGCCAAAGCTAAACGCAGAAACAACGACGAAATCGCGATTAGCGCCGATCCCCGATTTAAACGCGACCACGCTAGACTTGCGCCAGAAATAGTCTCCGCTGCTCAATATCGTAAATTTGACGAATTTCAGACGGGGATCTTGATTTACGAGCTCTTGCATAGACGTAATCCGTTCGAGTCGACGCCAGCGCTAAGGCAATACAAATGCGACGAGCTGCCCCCGATCCCCAGCGTGTCCCTGTACTCCTGCGGGCTGCATAGACTAGCACAGCTCCTCCTAGAACCCGATCCCGGACGCAGAATACACATCCAGGAGGCCAAACGGATCCTGCAGGCGCTGCTGTGGGGTCCGCGGCGGGATCTGCTGGAGCAGCCGTGGGTTTGTGGATCCGTACGGCGACACACACCTGTGCGGCAGGACGGTCTGCAGCACACACACGCGCAGCAGGACGGTCTGCTGAACTGGCTGGACGTGAAGCGAGCGCTGCTGATGATGAAGTTCGCCGAGCGCTCGCTGGAGCCGCAGAGGAACGCGGAGCTGGAGGACTGGCTCTGCTGTCAGTACTTCTCCAGCGCAAACCCCAGAGCACTGTGCCAGACCGCTGAGCTGCTCTACAACACCACATTCACACACTAGTACACACACACACACACGCTTACTACTGTACACACACACTCACACTCATGCTCTCTAGTATACATGCACACACTGACACACACACATATACTCACTAGTATGCATACACACACACACACCCATACTCAATAGTATACACACAGACTCACACACATATACACACACACTGACTTGTATACACATACACACACACACACACACACTCTCACTTAGTATACATACAGACACACTGACACTCACTATATTTACACACACTCACTAGTATACATACTCACTGACACTCATTAGTATACACACACACACACACACACACACACACTCACTCACTAGTATACATACATACACACACTCAGTAGTATACATACACACACACTGACACTCACACGCTCACTAGTATACATACACACACACACACACACACACTCATTAGTATACATACACACACACACACTCACTAGTATACATATATACACACACACACACTCACGCTAGTATACACACACACACACACACACACTCACTAGTATACATACACACACGGACACTCACACACTCACTAGTATACACACACACACACAAGTACACACATACACACACACACACACTTACTAGTATACATACACACACACTGACACTCACACACTCACTAGTATACACACACACACTCACTAGAATACACACACACACACACTCACGCTAGTATAAACACACATACAGACTTGTTCTTAAATCCTGGTGGGGACTCCCATAGCTGTAATGATGTTTCTACTGTACAAACTGAATATTCAGACACACACACTCATGCTCACACACACACACACACACACACACACTCAGAGACTTGTTGCTACATCGAAGAGGGGACTCCCATAGCTGTAAAAATGTTTCTAGTGTTTTCGCAGTAAACACACACACACACATGTGTGTGTGAAGCACCAGCACTGAGCGCTGGCCCACAACATTCCTCTGTTCTTATTATTTCTGATCTGTTCTGCTCATCCGCTCTGAGAGACTCTCAGCATCTGCCACACTCACCGCCTGATCAGAGAGGGAATATGTCACACACACACACACACACACACACATTTATAGTACATTTCCTCTTTAAAAGAACTTATTTTCTGCAGAAGTGAAGTTCAGATTTGATTGCGTTGAGATTATTTACACCAGGATCATTTTTAAGATGCAAAATAAATCTAGATATTGGTTTTGTCAAAAGGCTCTTAAATGCCGTTTCAGAACCCCAAACATTAAGAGTAACTCCGCTGTAATAATACTTCAGTAACTTGCCTTTTTAATTCATAAGAAATATTTAATTGCATTAAGATATTACTTATTCAAATTCTCCTTTTTTAAAGTGCAAATTATTGTAATTTTTACAACACATTTTGAAACAACATTTTATTCAAAAATATGAATTAGGTTTTTTTAAGTGTCCAAACGCCAAATATTAAAGGCATAATTATAGGAATGGAGATTACATGTATATATTCATATTTTCATTAAGTAAAGTTTTTGTTTTCAGAAGGAAAAAATGAAAAATGTTTGGGTTTATAATAAAACAAAAATAGAAGCAAGTGTATTATTCAATATACATGCAATTTCCCCTAATTATCTACAAATGTTATAATATTGTGATATTATTTTCAAGATTTTTGTTTAGATGTTGCTGAAATTATTATTAATGCAACATATATATAATTTTCCTCACATTTATTAGACCAAATTACTGTAATGCAGAAGAAAATATCACATTATCTTATTTCATGTTCATATTTTCATTCAATAATTTGCTTTGTTTTCAGATGGAAAAATGTCCGACGTTTTGATTAGTAATAAAAATATATTATTCAATATACATAGAATTTCACTTAATTTTTCCAGATTTTATATTGTTTTAATTCTTTTATATATATATTATTATTGAAAGATAGTTTCAAGAATAGTACCCCCCTCCCCAACAAAAAGCTAATCTGAAATATTTTTTATGTAATATATATATTTTTCCATCACAGTTAAACACATTTTTAGACCAAATTACTGTAATGCAAAAGAAAACCTCATTACTCTTATTTCATATTCATATTTGCATTAAATAATTTCCTTTGTTTTCAGAAGGAAAAATGAAAAAGTTTTGATTAATAATAAAACAAAAATTAAAGCAAAGATATTATTCAATATACACATAATTTCCCTTAATTATGTACAAATATTAAATTTGTAAATCATTTAATATAACTGAAAAATATTGGAATATTATTTTCTAGAATAGTTTTTCCGCAAATAAACAGATTGAGGTCAGAATTATTAACCCCGCCCCTTCAAATTTTGTTTTCTTTTTTAAATATTTCCCAAATGATGTTGAACAGATTCAGGAAATGTTCACAGTATGTCCTCTAATATTTTTTCTTCTGGAGAAAGACTTATTTGTTTTATTTCGGCTAGAATAAAAGCAGTTTTTAATTGTTTAAACACAATTTTAAGGTCAACATTATTAGCCCCTTTAAGCTATATTTGTTTTCAATAGTCTACAGAACAAACCATCGTTATACAATAACTTGCCTAATTACCCTAACTTTACCCTCATTAACCTAGTTAAGCCTTTATATGTCACTGTAAGCTGTATAGAAGTGTCTTGAAGAATATCTAGTCTAATATTATTTACTGATATAATAATTCTGACTTCAACTGCATGTATATATATATATATTATTTTTATTTTTTTCCATCACAGTTAAACACATTTTTTAGACCAAACTATTGTAATGCTAAAGAAAACATCATTACTTTTACTTCATATTCATATTTGCATTAAATAATTTCCTTTGTTTTCAGAATGACAAATGTTTGGGTTAATAATAAAACAAAAATGAAAGTAAAGATATCCAAAATACACATAATTTCCCCTAATTTTGTACATATTTTACATTATTTTAATAATGTGTTTTCTATATTATTGAAAGATATTGTAATATTATTTTCAAGATTTGTATTTTCCACAAAAAAGCAGATGTTGCTGAAATTATTATAAATGCAATATATATTTTCCCTCACAGTTAAACACATTTATTAGACTAAACTACTGTGAAGCAAAGTAAAATATCACATTATCATATTCATATTTTCATTAAATAATGTCCTTTGTTTTCAGAAGGAAAAATGGAAATGTTTGGGTTAATAATAATTTCAATAAACATATAATTTCCCCTAATTATTAACAGATTTTTATATTATTTTAATATTTCTTTACACAACTGAAAGCAGTTTTAAGGCCAAATTACTGTCATGCAAAAGAAACATCCCCATATCTTCTGCAGTAATGATGACGATCCTCTTTATTTGGATGCAATGCTTTTTAAAAATGTGTTTATTCACTAAAATTAGCATAAGATGACAATAACATGTAACGTTAATTCAGCTCTAAAATGAATTAGCAAATGTCGCCCAGTGTGTAACTCTCATGAAACGTCTCAATGTAATAAATCTTAATCTTCAGAAAATAAGCTCTCGATGTGACGGTGTGGGGAAATCTGATGCTGTTCGCTGATCAACACTGTGACCGTCAGTGTGAGTGTGTTCTCCGACGCTGCAGAGTCACACTCATAAACACTCAGCGGCTGTAAAACCTGCAAGCATCTCATCTTCCTGCCGCTTTTTAAGCTCTCGTTAAACTTCCTGTTTGATGTCTGAGCAGAGGCCACTTCCTGGTGCAATATTCAGAGCTTCCTGTGGTTCTGCCGGACACATGTCTTTTAGAGTCAAACGATTATGGCTGATTTATTTAGTGCCTTCTGTGATTTCGATTTTAAAGGGGACCTGTTATTCAAAACAGCAGTGTGTGACTATATCTCCAGCCTCTGATGATAAACATGAATGACTTGTGTTTATTATAATCAGACTTGATCAATGAAACACTTTGATTGACATTCATCAGAGGGGGAAAGCTCCACCCACTGGTCTCCCTCATTAGCATAAACAGCAGCCCTGAGTGAGAAGCAGCCGTCTGTCCATTAGCCATTAGAGTGTTTGAGCTGCTGAAGATAATGTCAGCATAGACTAAGAGGATTATAGATGTGGAGTTCTAGATCAGGAGCGACATAGACTGACAGAAGCATCTGTAGCTCCGCCCTCTTCTGAAAAAGAGCACAATCTCATTTGCATTTAAAGCGACAGCCACATAAATGGCGGCTCAAAACCTGGTCAGGGTCAGTTTCAGAGAGTTAGAGAGCATTATCAGTGTGTTATTCTCAGCTCAAACTTCACACACACGCTTGAGAGACTTCATTATTCTACGTCTTGTGAACAGGAGCGTAAATAGGTCCCCTTTAGAAGCGATTGTTGATGTGAAACTTGATCATTTCGAGCTTAAAGGAATGAAACTGTGAGTCTTGAATTTCACAGAAAGACTAAGCTGATTTGTGTTTTGTGTATATATATATATGAATTGTGAAGCAGGTCTTAATCTTGATTATGTTTATATATTACGTCTTGTTATTTGCGTTAAAGGAGCAGGTTTTTAATTGTTGCATTCAGAAATAAAGCCACTGGACAGAAACACTGTACTTTACTGTATTCATGTGTAAAAGACATCTGCAGCGTAAATAAAGTGTCAAATATTTTCACACATCTCTCTGATTTGGTTTGTGTGTCGGTCAGTAAATATGACTT
Organism: Danio aesculapii; assembly: GCF_903798145.1. Classification (NCBI taxonomy): domain Eukaryota; kingdom Metazoa; phylum Chordata; class Actinopteri; order Cypriniformes; family Danionidae; genus Danio; species Danio aesculapii. The sequence goes on along the minus strand of NC_079455.1, from coordinate 45,984,171 downwards.
GATAAATGACTGAATTTCATCATTTTTGTGTAATTGTGCGTCTCTCAGTTCTGCTGTGTTCCTCTGATTTACTGCTGTACTTTTCACAGTTCTGATGTTTACTTCACTTGAGATTCTGTGTTTGCATCCCACAGTTCTGATGTTTTCCCTTGAAATCTCAAGCTGACATCCTGGATCTTTTTCCCTCAGACCTCCTGTTTTCACTCTGAGTTCTAATTTTACATCTTGTAATGATCACCTTTTTTCAGAATTCCAGGTTTGCATCCCGCAATTTTAGTTTTCATTCATTCATTCATTTTCCCTCAGCTTAGTCCCTTTATTAATCTGGGGTCGCCACAGTGGAATGAACCGCTAACTTATCCAGCATATGTTTTACGCAGTGGATGCCCTTCCAGCCGCAACCCATCTCTGGGAAACATCCAAACACACTCATTCACACTCATACACTACGGAAAATTTAGCCTGCCCACTTCCCCTATAGCGCATGTGTTTGGACTGTGGGGGAAACCGGAGCACCCGGAGGAAACCCATGCAAACGCAGGGAGAACATGCAAACTCCACACAGAAACACCAACTGACCCAGCCGAGGCTCGACCCAGGGTCCTTCTTGCTGTGAGGCGACAGCGCTACCTACTGCGCCACTGCGTCGCCACAATTTTAGTTTTTTCTTCAGAATTCCAAGTTTACACCTTATAATTTATTTCCTTATTTTTTAAAGTTTATTTATAAGCTAATTTGGAGAGGATCTCGTGCTGATGATTGCTTGCGGCTGGTGCTGCATTATCCAATTTATGATTGACCAATCAGACGATTCCTAAGCCACTATAAACACCCTAAATTCCATACTACAGCCATCTTGGTTTTGAAGAATCCCCCCTTCCACCCCTTCTCCTCCTCCTTTCCTAGATGGGTGACACGGTGGCCCATTGGTTAGCACTGTTGCCTCACAGCAAGAACGTCTCTGATTCTAGTCTTTACCAGTAGGGTTGGGTATCGTTTGGGGTTATTTCTCGCTCACCGAATGCGCTGTACTGCGTCCGTCCGTTCCCTAATCAACAAGAACACACGCCTGACATCGCCTGTCTGTATTCCTCAGAGTTGTCTAGAATTAAATGTCTAGAGATGGTGTGACAGCGCGTAACTGTGTGCCTTTGCACCCCTTGATGCTTCTTACGTCCTTCTCCCAGCACCAGTGGCACTGAAATTCATATGCTGATTCGGTCCGGTACATACCTGTTACCAAGGTACCGGTGCTATAATGCACCAGCTTTCAGTACCCAACCCTACTTACCAAGCCGGCTGACGTTTCTGTGTGGAGTTTACACGTTCTCCCCATGCTCACGTGGGTTTCCTCTGGGTTTCCTCCCACCGTCCAAAAACATGCAACTTAAGTGAATTGACTAATCCAAATCAGCACCACAGACATGCTGCTAGTAATTATTTATTTCTCAAGAGCAATCACTATCTGTTCATTAGCTACTACAGCAGGGGAGTTCTCCAGATCTACCTGAGCTCAAACTCCCCTCTCGCCTTACAAACGGGAGGGAGCCCCTGACTCGAGAATCTTATGAGCTCAGGGCTCTCTCCCAGGACAGCATTCCAAACAAGCTAAGGAAAGATCATCAGCTGAGGGTGAACTCTTAAAGCATTGATTTGTTTGCATGTTTATATCTCACAATTCTGTCACCTCTCTCCCCCCTATGTTTACATCTCTAAACTCGACTTTTTTATTGGAATTCTGAGTTTGTCCTGCAGTTTTGGCACTGGACTTCCAAATATCCATCAATTATGCCTTTCTCCTCCTTTAGATTTCCATGTTTACATCCCACAATTCTGTTTTACTCTGAGATTCCAAGCTTACATCCTGACGTTTATTTTCTTAGAATTGCAGTTTGTCTCAGACCTTCAGAATCCTGAGTTTACATCTTGTAGTTTAGTTTAGTTTTTTATTGAAATTGCATGTTTATATCTCACAGTTCTGCCCCCCTCCCAACAGAATTCCAAGTTTGCATGTTGTAATGGACTTTTTTTTCAGAACTCCACGTTTACACCCTTACAACTCAGATGTTCTTCTTGAGATTCTTTGTCTTGCAGTTCTGACTCTGCAATTCACAATTATGTCTTTCCACCCTTAGTTTTCAATGTTTACATCCCACAATTCTGATGTTTTTCCAAGCTTACATCCCAGAGTTTTTCTTCTCAGAATTCCAGACTTTGAGTTTGTCCCATAGTGAATACTGTTTTTTTAATCTTTCTTCAGAATTTCATGTTTAGATGTTACAGTTCGGATTTTTTTCCAGTTAGTTTTTAGTTTTACTCAAATTGCATGTTTAATCTCACGTTTCTGCTTTTTCTCCTCAGAATTCCGAGTTTGCTTCTTGTAATGATGACTTATTTCTTCAGAGTTGCATGTTTACATATTAAAGCTTTTCCTGGAAGTTTGTCTTGCAGGTCTGACTTTAGAGTTTCAGCTTCGCATCTCTGATTTCCTTTAGATTTCCATGTTGTCATCCCACAATTCTCATGTTTTTCTGTGAAATATCCAGGCTGACATCCTGGATATTTGATTTCTCAGAGTTCCATGTTCATGTCTCAGCAGTCAGACATTATTTTTCTCTTGGAGTTCAGAGTTTCCATCTCACAGTTCTGCACTTGTACAGGAATTCCAGGTTTACGTCTCATAATTCACACTTTTAATAGGAATAAAGTGTGTAAGGAACTGTAGAGTTAATATCTGACGTGTCTCTGAATGACACACATGTTATATGACCACTGACGTGCCGCTGAGGTCAGAGTTCAGAAGTGTGTGTGTGTGTGTGTGTGTGTGTGTGTGTGTGTGTGTTAACTGTGATGATCAAAGTCTGGAGGTGCAGAGACGCTCCTGTCCATCCCATAATCCCACAGACGCTCCTGTCCTTCACCAATGACAGCAGAGCACTGGCTCATTTCCTGGAGTCTGCCCGGTGATTCCAGAACACACACACACACACACAACAACCCTCTCTTAACACACTCTCTCACTCACACAGACACACACACATGCACTGAAACACTGACTCGCGAGTGCACACACACACACACACACACACATTGAAACCCTCTCTCAACAATCTCTCACACACATTGAAACCACTCTCTCACACACACACACACACACACACACGCACTGTTTCTCTCTCACACATACATACATGCTCACTCACTCATTCACACACACCCTCTCACACTGTCTCTCACACAGACACACACACTTTCTCTTTCATACACATACAGACACACTTTCTTATGCACACACACACACGCGCGCGCACACACATATACCCACTCATTCACACGCGCGCACACTCTCTCACTCACTTATTCACACACACCCTCTCACAGTGTCTCTCACACAGGCACACACTCTCTCTTTTTTCACACATACAGACACACTTTCTTACACACTCAAACACACACACACACACACACGCACTCTCACTGACTCACTCATTCACTCACTCACACAGAGACAGACACACACTCATACAGACACAGTCACACTCTCACTCTCTTTCACTCACTCATTTATTCGCTTTCTCTCTCACACACACACACACACACACACACATGCTCTTTTGTCATAGGTGGAATGTGTTGCTATGGAGCACCGGCCAATGGAATGCTGCTCCAGAAGGCTCGGCTGGACAAAAGCCTTGACTCGGCTCTTTCTGTCTGTCTTTTTGTCTTTTCTCTCGGTGGTTCTAGCAAACAGCACACAACAGGAGACTCATTACTGAAACCTGACCAAACAACATACACACACACACACACACACACACACACACACACACACACAGAGAGAGATTCATCAGATCCACCGCAGCATTCAACAAGTCAGTCTGAAGTTTTTCGCTGTGTTTATTCCATGAAAAGTCCTCATGTGGACCCTTATAGCGTATATATTATAGGTGGGCATAGGTTAATTTTTTTTAATCTAGATTAATCTCGGAATTAATCTAGTTTAAAATGGCTGATTTGAATTCTGCTGAAGGCGTTCAGAATATGTGTGCTACCCAGATAATGACTACAGTAAGTCTTTGAGAACGGGTTTCTCCAGCCAGGTGGCGCATTAGACCAGGGGTTTATCTCCTGTTTCCAAAATGCATCACAGACTGCTGGAGAAACTGTTCTACTGTGATAATTAATGAAAATAAATGATGTTCAATAAGATGTGCTTGTGTTTACTAACTGTTTATTCAGGTAAACATGAATGTTGAACTGTAGGCCTACATAAGCTCCAAACACTGATTTCTGATCACCTTAATCTGATTAAAGTCATCACTGAACTAAACAGAAGTGGAGTTAAGACATGTGGAGTATGCAGATATTCAGGGGCATAGCAACCGAGGGGGACGGGAGGGATCTGTCCCCCTCACTTTTAGAGACAGACCATTTAGAAACAGGTAATTAATAATTATATGAACGTATGATCTCATATAGCCCCCCCCCCCCCCCCCACTATTAAAATGTCCGCTACGCTCCTGCAGATATTAGAGACATTATTAATCTCATTATTATTACTAATTTGTTTTGTTTTTGAGGATGTAATAGTCTACAGTTGCTATGGTAACACAACAACTATAGTAATTGATCTGTAGTGGTGATTCTACAGTTACTATGGTAACACAACAACTATAGTAATTGATCTGTAGTGGTGATTCTACAGTTACTATGGTAACACAACAACTACAGTAATTGATCTGTTGTGGTGATTCTACAGTCGCTATGGTAACACAACAACTATAGTAATTGATCTGTTGTGGTGATTCAACAGTTGCTATGGTAACACAACAACTACAGTAATTAATCTGTGGTGGTGATTTTACAGTTGCTGTGGTAACACAACAACTATAGTAACTGATCTGTAGCGGTGAATCTGCAGTTGCTATGGTAACAACAACTATAGTAATTGATCTGTAGTGGTGATTCTACAGTTACTATGGTAACACAACAACTATAGTAACTGATCTGTAGTGGTGATTTTGCAGTTGCTATGGTAACAACAACTATAGTAATTGATCTATAGTGGTGATTCTACAGTTACTATGGTAACACAACAACTACAGTAATTGATCTGTTGTGGTAATTCTACAGTCGCTATGGTAACACAACAACTATAGTAATTGATCTGTTGTGGTAATTCTACAGTCGCTATGGTAACACAACAACTACAGTAATTGATCTGTTGTGGTGATTCTACAGTCGCTATGGTAACACAACAACTATAGTAATTGATCTATAGTGGTGATTCTACAGTCGCTATGGTAACACAACAACTATAGTAATTGATCTGTTGTGGTGATTCTACAGTCGCTATGGTAACACAACAACTATAGTAATTGATCTGTTGTGATGATTCAACAGTTCCTATGGTAACACAACAACTATAGTAATTGATTTGTTGTGACATTTCTACAGTTGCTATGGTGACACAACAATTACAGTAATTGGTCTGTTGTGGTGATTCTACAGTTTATATGGTAACAGTACAACTGTGGTAATTAATCTGTTGTGGTGATTCTACAGTTGCTATGGTAACACAACAACTACAATAATATAAACATATGACATAATACTGTAGTTTTCTACAACTATAGGGTATATTAAACCACAATACAATACAGTAAATTTAATAAAAAGTAAAGTAATCTACAGTATTTATTACAGTTTTTCAGTTAAATACCATAGTTAATACTACAGTATGCTGGAGCACTCGTTAACAAAGAGTTGTAAGCAGTACAGCATAGAAAACACTTTACTGTGGTTCAGAAACATTAGTGTTCACTGTTAATGACTATAGTACTTTTTTCAGGTGGGTGAATTTATCTTTTCTCTTTAGAAGTGTAAAACTCGCATAGATTAATCAGAACTACATGATATTCAGTAATAATGTTGATTTTGTGAATAGCTGACTGGTTTTGGATGCTTTACTGTAAGTACAGTAGCGTGTCTGTGCGGGTCTCGCAATTATAGCATTAAATCCGCCATTTAAAGCATAAAGTGTGCATTTTTCCGCTGATGTTGTGCAGGGTTCAGCTTGTCTGCTGCTGTTTTCATCTTAAGTGTGTAATTAACAGTATTTAAGAGAACAGTGCAGCTCACTGGTGTTTATTAGACAGCAGCGACACCCAACGGGCACTTCATATACTGCAGCCTGAAACACCGCGCCTCGACATCATAGAAGGTGCACCATAGACTGTAAAATACAGTTTTACAATGATATAAACACACCACCAGAGAAGTGTTGTTTTACCATCACTGAGGTAATAGTTATTGTATTTTAATCATATTTTGAATGTTTTTGGTAACGCTTCGTTTACAACTTCTTTATTTCCTACTGCATCTATCACATCGAAGCAGGGTGAGCCTAACTACTAATTTACGCGACATGGGGGGTAACATACAAATGAACATTTTATACAAACAAAAATCTTTACAAATAAGCTAATGAAAAAAATGAAAACATATTTTGTATATATAATAACAAACATGAAAGAGTGGTTCTAAGTAATAAAAGGTATATAAAACAAGTAACGAATAAGCTTTACTACATCGGTCCTCACCGTGATTTTGCTCTGAGTTGGTATCGACCAGCTGAAGCGGGAGGTATAAATGTCCACTGCTCCTTTGGCTAAATATTTGCCAGTGGCTGCGGAGATGGAGGATACAGTCAGAATCCTCGACCCAAACAGTCTTCGACGAAACTACTAAGTGTGATTTTCAAACAAGTAAGAGTGCATGAAGTATGAGTTAGTATAGTCATGTACAGTATAAAACTAAATTAAATAGTTAAGAATGAGTTGGCTTTTAAGGCTGTAACACGCCAGACAACAGATCGATAGATTGTAAGTGAAGTGAGCTGTACGTGTTTTTAATGATGAAATGAATTCAGAGTTTAGATTCTGGATTTGTAATTAAAATGAAAGCTTTACAAGTTTTAAAGGTGTCATTGGTTTCAATTTGTCAAAAGTTTAAAATAGTTCAGAAGCTTAGAATCACGTTGCATTGCAGCAACAGCCCTGTTATTCCGCCATTTCGGAGTGAAAGCGATCGGCCGTCCACTGCTTTATTTATTTATTTGCTTAAGGCACATTAAAACTGAGATACAATGTGAAAGACAACAATACAGCGCTTAATAATCACAATAATAATCACTTTTAATAGTTTATTTTACAGACTTAATGTTTATATTTTAACCATAGGCTACTATATTTTACAGACTTAATGTTTATATTTTAACCATAGGCTACTTATTTTCTTGGAACTGTCACTTTCAGGAGAAATTACTTTATTTTAATAGTTTACGCACTGGCATAGTATAAATTAATGCTGACATGTGAAATTAACAAGACTTTTCAAATTGGTTGTTGACAACAGACTGACAGCATGCTTTGTTGCAGTATAGTACAGTATTTTCCAGTGTTATCTGTTAAAGAAAGAATATAAAGGCTTTTATGTAAAAGGCCACTTTGTCCAAAATGTTTGAATTCTGACACATAAATTCAACATACACATCTATGTTAATATATTATCATTATAAATGTCTCCTTATCTGAATCCAATTAAACACATATGGGGAATTCTGAATAGACATCAAGTTCAGTATCTCTTTGAGCAACTCTGAAAGAGGGTCATTTTTGAAGAAAGGACAAGATATACCAGTGTTTCCTCTATGACTTTTTCCAGCTGTGACGACAGGCCCTTTACACCAGTGTTTCCCAACCCTGTTCCTGGAGGCACACCAACAGTACATATTTTGGATGTCTCCCTTTTCTGACACATTAACTTCAGGTGTTGAAGTCTCTTCTAATGTTCTGAGTTGATTCAGGTGTGTTTGATTAGGGAGAGGTTGAAAATGTGAACTGTTGGTGTGCCTTCAGGAACATGGTTGGGAAACACTGCTTTACACAAATCATAAAAACCTACCTATAGCAGCGGTTTTCACACTGGGTGGCTGGGGGTCCCTGAGGGGCCACCAGATGGTGATAGGAGGGCCTCAAAGAAATTCTAGACAAGGTGTAATCAATGGGCCCACCTGAATTAATTTTGTGTCCCGCGTCATTCTGTAGGTTAATGCATTTCTTTATTATAATTTGAGCTTAAAAGTACCGCAAATATTAAACTTTATGCTTGTGTCATTTAAATTAAGTTGACACTTTCGCACGCAGGACAAGAAGCATCACTATGGATGGGGACTTGTATTGAATAAGCGCTTCCGTTGATTTTTGGCGCTTGTCTGCTGCACCTGACGGCGTTTACCTTTCACTTACGCTTATTCCGTCTACGCTTAATTAAATGAATGCTCAGGTCTATTTAACTGACTATATCTCAGTTAAAATACATGATCAATAAGAACATTATCGGTGGCTGAAAGCTCTTCCCTGTATATCTTGCGCTGTTAAGTAACCGATCAGCTGGGCGCCGCAGAGTGTGTGCCACTCAGAGCAGGCTTCACTCATAGGAAACGAATAGCATTTTAAAGACATGGCACAACATTGCACCTCGTCTACAGTGCGACAGGCTTTACACTTTGCATTGTACAAATATCAGACGGTCCTCTTTGCAGCATGGCAAACAAACATATTAAAATTGTAAAGCAAAAGTGCTGCGATAACAATGAATGGAGCTGTCATCACATCAGCGAGCTGGAGTTTCACTCCTGTTACAGCTGGATGAGCTCTGCAGATGACCTCTTACTCACATTAGTTAATAACTAGATGATTAAAAAAACACAATTGTATACACCCTGAGTAAAACCACTATAGCCTATAAAAATATCATGTATCTGTGTTATATTATAGGGCTAATGAATTATTAAATATTAATGTATTACTGCTCTATGGTTAATGGAGCTCAACATATCTGCTCAAACTTTAATACTCTGAATATAAAGGCATTTTTTCAAGATGTTAATCCACTTTATCCCACATTTTTTAGTGTAACTAATTTAAATGCAATGTTCAGTGTTATTATTAATACAATAAGTTGGTAATGAACATTTTAAAGTCAGCAAAGCTGCTAATAATATGCAAAGTAAAACGTGTGGCTCTTTGAACTTGAATACCCCATTCTAGGATGCATTTAGGAAATTATTTTCATCAGTGTAAGTCCGGATTGTCGAGCTGAGAAAATTATGATGTGCACAAAAAAAGGAATAAAAAATAAACAAAACTTTAACACACTGAACCACTACAGCCTCCACTGTAGTACTGCTAGTTACAACAGTACTGTTAACCATTAACAGGCTGATGAATGACAAAACTCTTTAAAGATTTAAATCTTTAGATAAATTTAGACTCATACTGTATATCATTTTTAGACTAAATTAATAAACAAAATAAATGATGACCTGGAGAAAATCTGACCTGCGCCTGAGACACCTGTAGATGCGCTTTTACCGCCATAATTCTATTAAAACATGTTTACTATAAGCATAAAACATCTAACTTTTCAGGCCTGTAGCCAGAGGGGTTCGGGTGGTTCGAAAGACCCACCCCTCACTGACAAAGGTCCAGAATTTGTCTCATATATGAGCTCATTTGTCCTATTTTCCTCCTATTTATTATCTGTTTTTTGTCCTGTCTTTGTTATCCTGTTACACTGTAGAAGCTCTGTCACCAAAACAAATTCCTCATATGTGTGAACATACCTGGCTATAAAGCTCTTTCTGAATAATGAAAATAATCCATCGAATAAAACTAAATTTTTTAACCAAAGAGGCCAGAAAAAACTCTGAAGAATTAATAATTATTGTATTATTATTATTATTATTATTATTATTATCATTATCATTATTATTATGATGTTTTAATTATTATTTTTTTATTGAAATGGCCAAATTGTGATTAAGGACAGTTGAATGTGCTGGCCAGTTTATTTTTTGTCTAATAAATGATAGTAGATGTGTGTGTGTGTGTGTATATATGTGTGTGTGTGTGTGTGTGTCCTCGCTGTGTGTGTGCGTGAGCTTTGTAATGATATTGTGTGTGACTCATTGTTGCAACTCCACAAAAAATGCATCAAATAGTGATTGTTAAAGTTCTTACTGTAGTATTTCTCACACACGTTACGTGAGATCTGCTTCCTGAGGCAGCCGAGGGCGGCGATTGCTGACAGGCACGTGGGAACGGTGGGTGGGGAGGACTAGCCTTAAAGGCCCAGTATAAAAAAACAGCAACAACCCTTTTCCCAGCTATAATACAGACACTTCAAACAGCTATAATAAATAATCTGATGGGTGTTTTGAGCTGAAACTTTAGACACATTATGGGGACACAAAAGACTTATATTAAATATGAAAAAAGGGGTAACCTATGTGCCCTTTAATGTATTCCTTTATTATAATTTGAGCTCAAAAGTACTGCAAATATCCAACAAATAGGCTAGAAAAAACTCAGAAGAATTAATAATTATTGTATTATTATTATTATGTTTTAATTATTATTTTTTCATTGAAATGGACAAATTGTGACTTAGGACAGTTGCATGTGCTGGCCAGTTTGTTTTTTGTCTAATAAATGACAGTAGATTTACTTTAACAGATTGCTATTTCTTCCTAATGATATGTGATGTAATTTTAAAAATTGTTTTAATTTTTTTAATCGCAATATTTAGGAAATATTTTTAGGACATCAAAAAGTGTGATTATGATGACATTTGACTAATCCAGCAAAAAAAAGGTCACTAAAATGCAGGATTTAAGTCTCATAGTTAAATAGAAACTGAGGCGTATAACTGCAAAATGGTCCACTTTTTGAGGAAAAAAGAACCACCCATTTCACCAGGCTGGCTACAGGCCTGAGTATTATAGTAATTTATAGAAATCTAAAAAAATGAACAATATTATCAAATAATATGAGGAATATATTATATGAACATATCAAAATAAGCTTGAGACAGACTCTCAGAACACCCTCAGCAGATGATAATCAATGGGAATGACCCTTGGCGACAGGTGGGGGTGACGCTCTCGCTCTGCTCAGTCACCTTTACCATGGTCAATACCTGCTCAAACATCTCTCACTCTTCAGTGGAGTTCAGTGGTGAAGCTTCGATTGGTGGGTGACTGTAAGCTGGGGTCCAGTTCAGTTTCCCTCTGGGCGGCTGATGAGTGTTCTGGAGCTGTAGTGATGAGAATGACAATAGCTAGATAATTGCATGTTTTAATTGTGTTTTAGACTGGCAAAAAAACTATCCCAATAAGGTAGTAATATAGTAATCTAAAACAATCAATAATAGAGTGAATGTTATAAGGACAAGCTATAGGAAACCTCTCAGAACTGGACTGGGTTGTTTGTTCATTTTAATTTATATATTGACTTTAATAATCTGCTTTTATTCAGTTCACTCCGTCATCTTGATCAATATCCAATAACAAAACAGTTAAGATACAATTAGAAAAAATGACATAAGGATGAGGACTGTTGGCACTATAGATTCCATATGAAGTGAAAGTCATTCTGTGGCTGTTTTAATCTACTTGACTCTTGTTATAATAAATCATTGGACAGATGCTTTTTAATTTAAAGTTTTTTTCCAACTCAATTTTTCTTTTTTGCAGGGTTTCTGCTGGCTCTTTAGACCTTAAACTGGGTTTCCACTCGTTTTTAAAAAGTCTAATATTGTAGTTTTTGGAGAATGTATCATTAAAGACTATTTTATATCATTTTTATTTGAATTTATTTATTATTTGTTAATTTTACCCTTCACAAAAGACCTTAATTACTAGCCGATGGACGATTGTATAATAGATGGCTATATTATTGTATATCATGACATGAGACACCTATACCACTGTTCTGACATTGTCACAATCTTTAAATAATAATTAAAAAAAAGTTGATATTTAAAAATCTAAATTTTAGGCCTTAAAGTCTTAAATTGTCTGTTCTAGGTCTTAAATATTTTTGCACAGCTCTTATTTTCCTGATGTCCATGTAACGCTTCATCTAATGCTCATTTACATTATTTTTTGTTGTTGTTGCTTGGTTTTCGTGGTGTTGTAGTTCTTTATTTCACTAGTCCTGATGTAACTTGTGGTATTACAACTACAAATGAGAGCAACATGCACTAGCCAATCAGCTTTCTGTATTGAACGAGTGTGACGTCATCGCTGTGTTTGCGGAGGTTCGCTTTGGGTGCGCGCGACATGATTTCGGCTGGCGGAGCTCATGAAAGTTTTGGAGACTCGAGTGAACAGTTCGTGTGGCGCAGCATTTGATTTGGGTTGAATATGAAACACTTTGAAGAGATTTTGTCTGAAACGGGTGCGATTGTACACACATCTTTAAGATCTGTCCATGAGTGATCATAGGGAGAAACAGATGACCAGTAATTCTTGGTTAGAATCTGTAAAAGCAGTGGAAAAGGAGGAAAGTTTTTGGAAAAGTTTAGAAAAACCTGAGGAATAAGCTTGTTAAAAAAAAAAAAAGAGGCCATGCAAAAGTGGAGACCCATGTAGTTTTAAAGGGGTGGTCCACTACGATATCATATTTAAAACTTTAGCTGGTGTGTAATGTAGCTGTGTGAACATAAACAACATCTCTGAATGTAAGACGCTCAAAGTTCAATGCGTTAGCAGAGTTAGAGTTAGCTTAGCAAAGCCTACAATAAACAAATTTTGGGGACTACAAAAAAATACTTTCAGGCCTGTGAGATCATAAACGTACTTTTACCGCGCGCACACCGCGCAGCTAAGGGCTGTGGCCAGAGGCGCTGAAATGTTACAGAAGAATCAGAATCAGAATCAGAATCAGAAAGAGCTTTATTGCCAGGTATGTTCACACATACGAGGAATTTGTTTTCGTGACAGAGCTTCTACAGTGCAACAGGATTACAGAGACAGGACAAAAAACAGATCATAAATATATTTTTTTAAAAATAGAAGTAAGTAGTGAGTGCAAATATACAGATTGACAAGTGTATGTACATGTTTATTACTATATACAACGTTATATGTGCAGCTGTTATGTGCAAATTGGCATGTAAAGTGTGTTGTTAAATAAGTGTATATGTGTATAAAAGTGTATAGCAAGTAGTGATGTTGGTTCCGCAATTATTATCATCAAGTGTTCATGAGATGGATTGCCTGAGGGAAGAAACTGTTTCTGTGTCGGGCTGTTCTGGTGCGCAGTGCTCTGTAGCGTCGACCAGAAGGTAAAAGTTCAAAGAGGCAGTGTGCTGGGTGTGAGGGGTCCAGAGTGATTTTGGCAGCCCTTCTGCTCGCTCTGGATAAGTACAGTTCTTGGGGAGTAGGAAGGGTTGTACCAGTGATTCGCTCAGCAGAAGAGAGAGAGAGAAGAGAGAGAGAGCTGAAATGCCGTTCAAACGGTGATCTATTCGAAGCGCTTTTTCTGTTTCAGTATTTGGGCTTCTAAATGACACGACACAAAGACAGAAGTGCTTACAGTAGAGATCTGTGTGGGACTAAATTTTGAATCCCGCTCTCGCCAGGTTTTAGCCCGAACCCGACCGCTCCTGCTTATATTCAGCCTTTGTTGTCCCGCTGCCCCACACGCCCCGTTTTCTAACCGCCACGGCCATTCCCGCTAACGGGTGGGGGGAGAACAAAACAAATAATAGCTCATTTTACACATACAGACCTTTCTGGAAAATTACCGGCAATTTTCCAGAAAGGTCTGTGTGTGAACAGGCCCTTTTTGAAAACAACAGTAAATTCGTTGCGGCTATTTTCTGAAAAGAGATGTTGTAAGATTACCGGTAATTTGCTGGAATGCTGCTCTGTGAACGCAGTAGGACGATTGCCGGAAAGAGCACGGTCACGTCTAGAACGCGCTGATGTGAGACGTCTACTCTAGCCAATCAGACCACACATTCACATCCACACTGTTTATGAAAATAAAAGCCTTTGAATATTTTTCCAGACACGTTTATCTGCTGGATGTTAGTCAGATCACGTTTCTATGTTCCTCCTTAATGCCAGCTGTGTAAATAATCATCAATAAAATGCTTAAGATCAACCGCTGTTTGTTTACCTTCAAGCTCTGCTTCCTTCAGTTGCGTGACGCGTGTGCACGTGAAGCAGCCGGTGAGCGTCACCACACACACACCTCCACATCTGTAAGTGTTCCTCCAAATGTTTTCATCGAAGTTGTTCACAACACTGATCCATTCACAGAGGTTGTAATGTAGTCAAATGTTTACTAACACAAGCGCAGCCGTTTAGAGCTCATTTCTGCTCACTCATGTCTGAATTTACCGCTATTTTGGAATGGATGTGTGAACGGTCTTTACCGGAAAAATCCCAGAACGTCCTGGCCTGTGTGAACAGCTCCTTTTTTTAATTCACCGGTAAAGTAATTCAGGAGATTTTCCGGGTATTAACTGGCATCACTGTGTGAAAGGGGCTATTAACTTTTAATTATCATATTTAATATTCATTTGGTATTTGAATGCTTAATAACAGGGTGACACGGTGGCGCACTGGGTAGCACGATCACCTCACAGCACTCAGGTGACTGGTTTGAGTCTCGGCTGGGTCAGTTAGTGTTTCTGTGTGGAGTTTGCATGTTCTGGATGTTTGCATGTTCCGGTGTCCCCCACAGTCCAAACACATGCGATATAGGGGAATTAATCAACAAAATTGGCCGTAGTGAATGAGTGGGTATGGGTGTTTCCCAGTGATGGGTTGCAGCTGGAAGGGCATCCGCTGTGCAAAACATTCCATATGCTGGATTAGTTGGTGGTTCATTCCACTGTGGCGACCCCTGATTAATAAAGGGACTAAGCCAAATGAAAATGAAATGATATACTTGTTAACCTTGTGTAATTAGGTTAATAAAGGTTTTTACTAATTAGTTAAGCCTTAAATGTCACTTTAAGCTGAATACTAGTGTCTTGAAGAATATCTAGTCTAATATTATGTGCTGTCATCATGACAAAGAGATAATAACTCCGTTATTAGAGATGAGTTATTAAAACGTGTTGAAAACATCTCCCTTAAACAGCACTTGGGAAATCTTTAATATTGAGTAAACACTTTTACCTTAGACATGGAGGATGTAAATAAAGTAATCCACAGACAGATTTCATGACCTCAGCAACTCTTGCATGCTGAGGGATTACAGATAAGAGTAAGAATTGAGAGAATGCTGTAAAACCCACAGTGTGCGTTCAGTATTGTGCAGAGCGTGAGCTACATGACTAAAAATACCTGTACATCATTTACACCTGCAGACCTCTGAACCAGCAGACACAGGGAAGATTTCAGGCCTTTACAGAGGAAACAAATGAGTGCATCATCAAAATATGCTGTTTTTATGTCCCTGTAGACATGCTGATGACTCTCTGAGCTGCCTGAAAGCTAAACTAAATTACTAGTGTGTCTAAATAATGCTAACGTTTAGAGAACGTTTATTAAAGAGACTAAAATTCTGTCATTTACATAGAAGGAAGACATGATGAAGAAATAAAACGGCCATTGACATCCATAGTATTTATTATTCATTCATTCATTCATTTTCTTTTCGGCTTAGTCCCTTTATTAATCAGGGGTCGCCACAGCGGAATGACCCGCCAACTATTCCAGCATATGTTTTACGCGGTGGATGCCCTTCCAGCTGCAACCCAGTACTGGGAAACACCCATACACACTCAATCTCTCACACACACACTCATAAACTACAGCTAATTTAGTTCATCAATTCCCCTATAGCGCATGTGTTTGGACTGTGGGGGAAACCGGAGCACCAGGAGGAAACCCAACACGGGGAGAACATGCAAACTCCACACTGACCCAGCCGGAACTAGAACCAGTGACTTTCTTGCTGTAAGGCCACAGCGCTACCCCTGTATTTTTTTGTTCTTACTATGCAAGTCAATGGCACTTTTTTTTTTTCCCCAGCATTCTTCAAAATATCTTCCTCCGTGTTCAACAGTAGAAATTCATAAAGGTTTACAACCACTTAAATGAATGTGTAAATGTTTATTTATTAATTGTTTTGTTTTTGTTTTTTGGTGAAATGTCCAATAAAGGTTTTTATTAATGTACCTGGAATGACTTTAATTTAACAGGCTGTTCATATAATATTATTTAGCCTGAACAATATTATTTTACAGGCCCGTAGCCAGGGGCGGTTTGGGTGGTTTGGAAGACAAAAGACCAGAATTTGTCCTATACATGAGCTCATTTGTCATATTTTGACTGCTGTGACATCATAAATAGTGAAAATAACCCATCGAAAAAGGCGTTAAGACCAAGCGGAATCGTCTGTCGGGACTTTAGCTAATCAAATTTGACCAACGCAAACAATTATTTTCATGAATCAAGCATCCAGCTGTGCAAGAAAACATACCATCTGACAAAAGTGAAGTCCTCTTTCACTGCTGACCTGCTGTATTGATGTTAAACAGAAAAACATTGTACTTTTATCCTAAATCTTGACCCATAAAAGCACCAAAAGCGGTCCACGTTAAAATAATTTAATACTAGTTTGGCTTTTGTTGTTATCCATGAATATTCAAATGTTTTTACAAGAGAGGCTAGAAAAGTCATGAAGCTCAACATTATTATTAGCCTATTATTTATTTTCTTTTCAGCTTATTCCCTTTATCAGGGGTCGCCACAGCAGAATGAACCGCCAACTTATCCAACATGTTTTTTACGCAGCTGATGCCCTTTCAGCTGCAACCCATCACTGAGAAAACACCCATACACGCTCATTCACACGCTGACTATTTTATTCATTCCTTTTCTGTTTGGCTTAGTCCCTTTATTAAATAGGGGTCGCCACAGCAGAATGAACCGCCAACTTATACAACATGTTTTTTACACAGCGGATGCCTTTTTAACTGCAACCAATCACTGGGAAACACCCATACACTCATTCACACACATACTACGGACAATCTAGCTTACCCAATTCACCTATAGCGCATGTGTTTGGACTGTGGGGGAAACCGGAACACCAGAAGGAGAACATGCAAACTCCACACAGAAACACCAACTGACCCAGCCGGGACTCGAACCAGCGACCTTCTTGCTGTGAGGCGATTGTGCTACCCACTGCTCCTCCCATATTATTATTATTATTATTATTATTATTATTATGTATTCAAATGACCAAAGTTTTACTAAGGACAGCTGAATGTGCTGGGCAGTGTGTTATTTGAGGACCCCATTTTCCGTCCGTGGCTGTATCCCTTCTAGCGCTGACTGGTCACCGAAGGCAGCGATAGCAACCTCATGAATATGAATGAGCTTCGCCTTCGCCATAGTTATTTGTTATTTGCCTATAAATGACAATATGGCTGATATAGGATGCATTGAATATGTATTTTAAAAATAGGTATATTCTCATTTCTTTATTATAAATCTTTAGGTGATATTTCTGGTACATCAAAAAGTATGATTATGATGACCACACGACGAGCTAAAAATAGTGCTTAAAATGCAGTATTTAAAACTCATAATTAAATAGAAAATAAGGGCAAAAATGTTTACTTTGTGAGAAAAAAAGAGCCACCCCTTACAGCAGGCTGGCTACGGGCCTGTTTTAGCCTCAAAAACACTATTTATTATTATTACACTGGAGATTACACAAACATTATAGGGATAGTTTACCCCAAAATAAATAAAAATAAACTATTTACACACTATTTAAGTGGATATAAACCTTAATGAGGTTTTATTTCACCTGTTGAACACAAAAGAAGATGTTTTGAAGAATGCTGGAAACCTGTAACCACTGACTTTCACAGTGGGAAAAACAAATACTATGGAAGTCAATGGTTACAGGTTTCCAACTTTCTTCAAAGTATCTTCTTTAGTGCTCATCGGAAGAAAAACAAACTCTTTAAAGTGAGAGGAAATGATTAGAGAATATTCATTTATTGGGTGAACTGATATCAGACAGTACTGTAAAGTCAGTTATATATCATTAAATTAAATCCATCCAATTCAAATGGCCTCATTACTATCTTACATGCTCAAAAACATCATGCAGTCTTGTATTATAAACCCAGCAACAGTGCACATGCAGATCTCTTCATAAAGTGCAAGATATGAAAGATCAATCTCCTTTTAAGCTTATTTTTGTGTGACTTGCAGATGCATAACGCAATCATAACACACACAAACACACACACACACACACCCTTCTTTCAAACGCAAATCTACATTCGCTTCCTCTCAGTAATTTTCCACTCTCAACAAACGCGTCTGTCGAGCCTACTATTGCGAAGGCGATAGACTCATGAATATTAATGAGGCACGCGATTTGACTCGCTGAAGACGCTCTTCATGAATATTAATCATCTTTGTCACGTGACGCCCACCACCCGGTCAGGATAAAGTATAAATGGGATACAGCTGCGGATATTCACGTCAATAAAGCATGTTTTTTGTGACACTGTATAACAATAATTAATATTTTTACAATACTATTAGGGTAGAGGTTAATGAAATATAATATAATAGGTAATTTATTAAATAATATAAATAATAATCAGTATAATTACTGTTTTTACAGTACTGTGATGGTTGGGTTTAGTGTAGATGTTAATAAAATACAATTAATGTGTAATCTAGTAAATAATCCTCGTTGAATTCCGTCCGCAGCTGTATCCCTTCTTCAAGCAACAGCCGCATGCGAGGATAAAATCTAGATGGGATACAGCTGCAGATACTCCCATTAATATAGCGTAATTTTTGTGACACTACAACAATAATTCATATTTTTAGATTCGAACTTGTAGGGTTCGAATATGGGTAGATGTTAATAAATTACAATTTAATGGGTATTTTAATACATAATACAAAAAATTCTCATATAATTTCTGATTTTATATTACGGGGATGGTTGGGGTAGGGGCAGACGTTAATAAAACACAATTTAATGGCTAATTTAATAAATAATATGAATAATACTGTATAATTGCTGTTTTTACATTACTGTAAAGGTTAAATTTAGGGTAGACGTTAATAAAGTACAATTAATGCGTAATTTTTAATATATAATATAATTAATTCTCGTTATGATTAGTTTTTTTTATTACTATGAGGGTTGGGGTACGGGTAGACGTTAATACATTACAATGAATGGCTAATTTAATAAGTAATACACATAATTCTTGTTATTTTCCGTCCGCGGCTGTATCCCTTTTAGCGCTAACCTGTCACTGAAGTCAACCTCATGAATATGAATGAGCTTCGCCTTCGCCATAGTAGCGCGTTTGTGTTTTTGTGCGCGTCTCCGCCTCCGCGCTCCACAGACTCACTGCCGACCGCAGCCGAGCGCACAGGCCGCCGTGAAACCTCCCGAGGCCGGATGGTAAAATCCAACCTCCAGCGCATCCTAAACAGTCATTGCTTTGCCCGCGAAAAAGAAGGAAAGAAACAGTGCGAGAGCAGCATCATGGAGGCGCTCAGTTCCAGTATTACCGACAGGATGGCGAGGTGAGGCGATATTCCTCTAAAACAGCCCGTTAACACTCGAGCACCGATCAAAACACACTCGTTCCGGTTTAACGGCAGTTTAAGCTTGTGAACTTGACACATGTGGGCCTAAAAGAGCTTTTAAAACTGTTCAACGGGGGTCGGTTTCCTCTTGCGGCCTGCAGGCTAGTGCTAATGCTAACGGCATCTCTTCAGCATCTGCGACAGCTCTTTAAATCGGCAAATGTTCCACACTCGAGCATCTAAACGCGTTTAAAGCGCTCATTCATCAGTCATGTCGTGTTTAAGTGTCAAACGTTCATTCGTTTTGGTTAAATCAACTGTTCAGCATCTTCACAACCGAGCGTAGCCCTTTAAACGCGCGTTCACGAGCCCGCTTTGATCTCATAACGTCACGTCTGCACGCGAATTTCTGTATTTTAGATTATTATTTGATGGGAAAGGCTATTATTTGGTAAAATGTTTTATAAAGTGCTCTTGCTGTGAGATTTGACGTCGAGGGCCTAGGTTTTCACACGTACGTCACATTTTAAAACGTCGTGACGTCACCACCTTCAAGGCTTTGATCGCGCCGACGCCGGTGTTGGGTGTTAAAGGGATGTTTCTCTTGATGATGGTTTAATTGCTGAGCATTGCGCGTTACTTTCTGTTTGTCAAATTATTATAGAGGATTAATAATGTATTTAAGCGTAGTCGTGGTTTAATTTAAATAAATCGTTTAAATCACACATAGGAAAGTCGTGTATTTGCTGGAAATGCTGGATTTTTATTATGAAACCTCGTGACGTCACCCATTTTTTGGTGGTTTTCTTCCACGTGACTTTGAACCGCGTGTTTATGCTGGTCTGTGTGTAAGTATGCGTGTTGATCATGCTGATGTTTTAAGTGTATTTTAATACATTTGTCAGAAATGATCATTGTTCTGTCTTTTTTTCTGCTGCAGCTCTCAATTTATTTGCTAATTTTATTATAATTAGCTATTATTTTTATCCTGTCCTACACAGGATTTGTCCAGTCTGACATGTTCTTCTGTTTTATTTAAATGTTAAGTAATCTATTTCTGATTTACTTTATTATTGTGTTTACTCAAGATTGTTTTTAGAAGCATTTAAAAACCTTTATTGTGTGTATTTATTATTATTCTTATTGTCTGAATGACTCAAATTGAAGTAAAGAAACAAAATGCAATTGATATGTTTGATCTATATTAATAATTGCATAAAAAAACATGAGCTCCTTGCAGGGATATTGTAGCCAACTAAAATCATTGAATTATATTACTTGAATATGCTAACCTATAAAGTGGATTTGATGGACAGCAAGTAAAGAATAAAAACCACCAGATCCATAACTTTAATATTAAACTTAAATATTAAAAACTAAACACTGAAAAAATTACTTTAAAAAGCGCATGGGATATCACAAAAGCTTAAAATAAAAACGACTACATGTGAAATAAATGTTATTTGTAACTTAAATTCAAACAGACTAAAATAAACTAATGAAATGTAATTGATTTAAATCTAATTGTAAATTAAATCACAAAATTCTAAAAAACTAATTGGGATTTTAGCACAATTGTAGATGAAATTAAAAGAAAAATTAAGATTAGCTAATAATAATAATAAAAGTGAATAAAATGTAATTGTTGGTGAAATCCCAAAAACATAAACTAATAAATTTTTATATGAACAAATGAATTAAACGTGATTGTAAATGTAAGCGGTGTTTGTCTGGCAGCTGCTGTTTATGTAATTGCTGTAATTCCTCTTTTTGGCCTTCGGTAAGTTCACACAGAACGTGTGTGTTTGGAGTAAAGATAAAACTCAAGGTCTTCTGACAGTTTGCAAAGCTGAGTCCCGCATCTAGTGTGTGTGTGTGTGTGTGTGTGTGTGCGCGTGTGTGCGTGTGTGTGTGTTTACACAGAAAAACAATGAAGTCGAGCAGTGGAATGAAGAAATGGCATGTGGCAAACTGATGAATTATGCTTTATATTTTTATTACCTTGTTTGTTTGTTTGTGTGTGTGTGTACATGATCAATTCTATGCAAATGTAAATTTTGCCTTGGAAAAAAAGAGTTTTACTATTTTGGTGAAAACTTAAGTGTATTTTTTGTCTGCTTGTATTTTACAGTACTATAAAAATACTCAAATGTCTGTCAACTAGAGCTGCACGATATATGGAAAAACTTACATTGCGAGATTTTATATTATAATTTCACCAGATGATATGAATAGGTGCACTGAAAAAAGTGTTGCAAACAATTTATTTGTGTTGAATTTAAACAAATTTAATTTAATAATGTTCAACTTAATTTGTTTGTTTAAATTCAGCCCAAATAAATTGTTTACAACCACTTAACATAAAAAAATGAGTAAATCCAAGGAATCATCTTCGAATAATTTTTTTCAGTGTATATTAGGACAGAACTCATAATTTTATATAGATTGAGATTATGTAAGGGAGATCATCTGCAAAAAAATAAAATAAACCAGTCTTAAATATTGTGAAATACAGTAGAGCAAGAGTTCTCAATGTGTACGCTAAAAAGCCCAAATCTGAATTTACATTAAGGTCAAAGGTCCTGAACGAATTATATTACATGTTTTTAATAAACATAACATGCATCACAAGTCAACACTGTTGATTATTCTTTAAATAAAGTGCATTCAAAACACATTAAATACAATGCGAATGTGGCAAAACCACTAATGTAAGCGCAGTTTTGTACAAAACACAATGAAAGGACAAAAAAGGTGATAAACACAAAAGGTGTGTAATGTCAAATGTAAACATGTCTGTCTCTCATTAGCTGCCTAAAGGCTGATTTATACTTCTGTGTTAAGTCTCAATGGTCCAGTGCAGCCTTCGCGCATATCTGACACGCAACTCTCAGGAAACAAACAAATAAAGAGTCGATTTACAAACTGCAATTTGAATCCTTTACGCATAGTGTTGCATTTTGAAATGGAGTTGAGTCCGGATTGAATACCCTCGTGGTCCAGATCCGGACCAGAGTCTGGACTTTGAGAAGCCGTGCAGTAGAGCTATGATTCAGTACAAACAAAATATGTTGCGCATTATCATTTTCTGGAAGTCTAGTAATATTCAGAGACACAAATGTACAATAACCCTTTATAGTCTTCATTGTGTGTGTGTGTGTGTGTGTGTGTGTGTGTAAATGTATGCAGTGCTTTCCACACATATGGCTTGTTTCCTCTGACTGGTACGGTACGGTTCGGGTCAGTACGGGTCACCTTTATCAGGCTTGCGTTTCCACTATTAAGGGTACCCTTTTGGTGGGCGTGGTGTATGACAGAAAGTTTCAGTCGACGTCATTCTAGCTCGAGGAAATGTCTACAATAAAGCTGTACGGGTCACTCACATGTCATATAGGAAGCTCTTCTCATAAAACAGATGCTTTATACACATAAATACTGGTGTAGAAATGTTTATTACTAACTTTACTATGAACATGAGTTGATTATAACTGCAGATCAATGACAGTGTGAAACAGCCTACTGTAACGTCTGTAATTATATTAAATAACTAAATAAATGAACATATATAAACACATACAGCCCCTTACAGTCTCCGATATGTTACCAACTACAGAAGAACTACACACAGCAGACATTTAGTCAGTATTTAGGTTCAAAAACAACACAAAATATAGCCCAGTGTTAACCTCTCATCTGTGTCTGTAATCTTCAGCAGCACATGTAGCCTCTGGTAGACAGTAATTCCCTCATTCCCGGTTCATATTAGTCCAAAAGGTGTAGATAATAGTTATACATGGCAGTTTGTTCATATTTGCTGAAAAATATAGTGCTCCTTTATTCCGGCTTCCTGATCCTGTCATACACTTACAAGCGCCAGAGTGTTTCAAAAGCACGTCAATAATCAAGCGCAGGTTATTATCATCAGCTCATGAAGTGTGTTATTTCAGATATAATGTTAGACGCGCACGAACGTAAGGAAGAAAGCCAAATCGCTCATGCCTCAGACTGCCTCGTAAAAAACTACGGGGCACAGGGTAAATCTGCTGTACTCCATGGCTTTGTGGCTGTTCATCATGACCACGACGAGGTTTGTTTGAGCCCAGATCGACCATGGCTCGTTATTATATGAATATATAATTCCACTGTAATATCTCAGCTGGGTGTGTATTTAAACATGGCGGGTTTTTTGTTTTCATTCTGGCTTGTTGTGTAAGCGAATGACGTATCTCTGTAAACCAATAGCGTTCAGCTGCGCGTCTAGCTCCGTCTTTTGGAACCCTTTCTCATGTTTGGTACCCTTTCGAAAGGGTGCCGAAAAAGTGGTACGGTTCGGTTCGGTGTGCCTTTTGACAGCGGAAACGGCCATTTTGACAGTGGAAACCGTACCATACCTCTCAGTGGAATCGGGCCATTAGTTTACCTAGGAGGGCCACCCAGGTGTATTTGGTGACACATTTTTCTGTAATTATTGCCCTCTTACACTTTTTTTTTTTTTTCCTTCGTATCTGCACAAGATACCAAACATCCTCTGAACAGTAGAAACATCATTACAGCTGTAAAGAGCACATGAAAACCCAACTCTGTGTGTTCACATATGTGTTATAAATCAGTTAGGATGTAAAATTATTCATGTATTCAATCAATTATTTCAGTTTTCATCAATCTGTCTGTATGTTTTAGTGTGTGTGTTTATCCTGATGCAATGTTTTGCTTTTAGTTTTTGCTTGTGTGTTTGTTTTCGTTAGTTTTCTCAGGCTGTAGTTTGTGTGTGTTTAGTGATCTAATGCTGCTGTTGTGTGTTTTCTCAGTCTGTCTGTCTGCTGTGTGTGTATTTTCATCTCAGTCTGTCTATATGTTCAGGTGTGTGTGTGTTTGCATGTGTGTCATGTTCTAATACTGCTGTTATGTGTGTGCTCTCCTCAGTCTGTCTATATGTTGTAGTAGGTGTGTGTTTATCATGTCCTAATGCTGTTGTTGTGTGTGTTTTCTTAGCCTGTCAGTGTTTTAAACTTGGTCAAGTCTTGCTTCTTGACAGTAAAACATTATTATGACCAATAATTAAGTCAAAGTGTCTGACTTGAGTGCTCAATCGGTTTTGCCTTAGACTGTAAACATTGGAGAATCTGTGTTGTCTTCAACTTTCTCATTGTGTTGCATGTTAAAGAAAGAACCTCCGATTCATCCTGTGTGTTTTTAATATTAATTAAACAATAGAAGATGATGAACTCACTCGTTCACTCTGCTCTTGACTGAATAGCTGTATAGCTTACTAATGGTTAAACTTCATTTGCTGTATACAGTGAAGACTATATACGATATGCAGTGTTAAGCTACGGTAACATTGGGCTTTGTGTGTGCGAAATTCTGTCGTATGGCGCTGTGAAAAGGGGCGGGATTAAACAAGATGATTAGACATTAATAAAGCGAGCGATTGCTCCATGTTTTAAATTTCTGTCCCGAGAGGTCCTGTTTTGATCCTCGATTGGTCTCACGCAGTCAAGTGATGCGATTTCGCAGGTTAGAGTTCACCAAGCTTGAACTTTGCACCGCAGCAACCTGCGAAACTCGACGCATGACCCCGCGTTTCCGGTCTGACGCATTCGCGTGCGTATGAATGGAAGTCTATGGGAGGAAAAGCCCAATGTGACCGCACCTTTATACTGGATTCAGGGTTTCCACATGTCTTTAAAGTAATTTCAGACATGAATTCAAGCCATGCAACGTACTTAAACAAACACAGGTCATTGAAAGTGCTTGAATTTATAGTTCTTACTTTAAAGGTCTCACAATTAAATCTACAAGATCTATGAGAAATGATGCACATTTGATCAATATTTCAGAAACCACATTGAAAATTACTAGTGCTGAATTCAATGACTTTTATTGAAGTTCTTTGTGATTTTAGATCATTTTAAAACAGCATCATTATTCTGACAAATGCAAATAATAAGTGTAAGTGAGATGTTAAGTACAGTAAGCACTTTCATGGCACTACATTTTATGTATTAATAATTATGTATGTATGTATGTATGTGTGTATATATATATATATATATATATATATATATATATATATATATATATATATATATATATATATATATATATATATATATATATATATATATATATTTTTTTTTTTTATAATAACATTATATATAATAATATATTATGTTATTCTATATATATATATTACATGATTATATTATTGTTTTTTTATACTTAACATATCTGCATAACATACGAACATAAATACTGAGCAGAAACTGTGACCCAAAAACCAAGCTGAACTGTGAGAAGTCTAATGTTGCACCCATAGTAGCTGTGTGTGTTTATCTATCATTTTCTAATGCTATAGGTGTGTGTGTGTGGGGGGTTATAATATTCTAATGCTGCTGTTGTGTGTGTTCTCTTCGCAGTCTGACTGTATGTTGTAGTAGTACCACTGGTCCAGGGCCTCTGTGGTGCTCCTGATGCCCCTCACCCACCTCTAAAGATCCCAGGTGGGCGAGGGAACGGAGCACGGGATCACCCATCCACAGCACAGACGCTGTACTCCGTGAGTATACACTACGCTACACACCACGCATGCACACTACAGTACATACTAGGGCTGTCAAAACAAAATTCCAGCTTTTAATATTTGTCGGATTTATTTAAGTTGGAGTTGTGAGAGATGACGTTGGTAACCATGTAGGGTTGGGTCAATAGATGATGCCATCACCGATGGCTGATAGACATCACGATGCTGAACCGGCATCGCAATCTTCCGCCCCATCACAGCAGCAACCCGCCCGTAAAAAATACACACCTGGGCCCTGTTTACACTAATACGTCTTATTTTTAAAATAACATTTTAGACTGAAAATGATCCATGTCCACACTGGAGTTTCATCTAGCATTTCTGAACAGCCCTCCGTCCGCACTATACTATAAAAAACGCATTACGTGACCACACACACACACACACACACACACACAGACACTTTGTCATGCACTGTAGCATACACATCTGAGCTCCAGGCAGTCAGCGGGTGCTTTGAGCACACAACCCCAGAGAGCAGTGCACGTTGGACAGTTGATCAAGGATGTAGTGCTGGATGGCGTCTCACTGTCGTTTTAATCAATCTTGTCTATCTGACGACTCTTCTGTCTTTTGAGTCTATCAGGTAACACAGCGTCAGTACACTGATTCACTCTTTCGCTTTCACACTTGTAATTAGTAATTTTAGTGTAAACCTCAGATACTGTTGGTTGGTGTAGGTTGTGCACCTTTTTTAGCAACAAAGTGTGTGGACACCATAAGGACACAGATCACTCTGCCTATTCATGCGGAAAGTGATTGACAGGTGGTATTCTGTGTGTGACTTTATTTATTTATGATTTGATAATGGGTAAAACAAAGACCATGCGGCTCAGGTAGTTAAAATGGTAGGCTACAAATAATTAATTAGTTATGAATTAAATAACTATTCATAAATAATTAATTCACTGCCGCCTATGATGACGATGCCATCGTCCATCGCGATGTTTGCTGCAAGAAGTCGAATATCTGGCCATTGAACTCTGCGTAGATCAAAAGGTGCATTCTACATGAAGCACAGCTGCAGCCGGTGATCAACAAGTTTAGCCGAGCGGGGGCGGAGTTGAAAACGGAGCCGGACAGCTGGACACTTCGGGGCTCAAAGTTGCTGCAGTCATTATGACCGATTACATGGCGTTGTCATCATTTTTTTATTAATTTTTTCATTTATAACAACAAAAGATTTAGAAATAAAACAGAATTCAGTCTCTACAAACTATAGTGCATTTTTAAACAATAAGGGAATTATGAGTTATAAATATCGTATGAGAGAAATATGGGGAAACGAGAGAGTAATATAAACATACCAACGAACAGGCCTATTAAATACAAAGCAACAAGCACAAATTCTAGGAGTTTAAACATCACTAAGGCTAATACTTCTTGTTTAAATATGCTTAAAAGGGGATTACATTTTATTTACATTTATAGATCTAAAACTTTCCAATATATATTAGTGTAAAACCCAAAGCAAGGTGTTGATTAAGTCTTAAACAATGATTAAGATTATTTTGGATAATAAAGGCATTTTCTAAAAAGCACTTTAATCCAAAAAGACTGAACAAAAGGAGATTCCTAAAATAAGTGAGCTCCACTTTCAGTAGAAGTATCGCAGAAAGAGCGGGTATAAACATCTAGACTGGAAATAAAATATATATATTATAATCCTAAAAATCATTTTAGAATTATTTAGTAAAATAGTTCTTTAACTTAATTTGTTAAGAAACCTTTAGGATGGCAGAATCAGTTATTATAATTTTATTTCAAGTCTGTAAGACTTATTTGAGTTAATATTTATGTTATTTACTAAAATATATCATTTAAATCGTTCATGGAGCTGAATGCAGTAAATAGTCTGTATATAAAGGTTGAAAATAAACCTGTGCAAACAAGCTAACCTTTATAACCAGATTATTTAACAAACGATGATGCTGCAGTAAAATATCTGTAGTCTTTTAATAAGCATGATGTGTACAAAATGGAGAGGGTATGAAAAGTTTATTCTTTGTTTTGAAATTTGTGAATCGGAATTTGTCCAATAATAAACCCGAGACACAAGTGGTTGTTGTCATTTGGTGAACTCGCCCAATCATGTAATATCAGTGTCGTCATCGCAGCTCCTGCAGTCGCTCTTCAGATGCTGCACTGCCTGAGTCAGTCGTCTGATCTCTGAGCGCTGTCACGGTACTTTGATGCCACATGTGACAGTCACACGGTGTCAGCGCAGCATCAAATCCGGACAACATTTCTAACCGGCATGCACCGCTTTAAGACTGATTTCGATCGATCTGCGCAGCGCTGCATGGACTCGAACGCGCCTGAAGACTTCAGCGAGACGGCTACATATGACATCACTTTCTCTGCAGATGACGGCTAGTTCTGCTTTAGCAAGATTAGCGCTGAGCTACCTTATGTCAAGCTTATAATATAATGCTGCGTTTTGCACTCAGTCTGAGGTGGGGATTTCAACAGTGCAATGTGTCACTTCTGACGTCAGTGTCTTCCTGTAAGTTTCGCTTCACAGTCACATTTTCACCACATGAGCTATTAATATTTCATGACACTTCATATGTTCTAGACTTGTAAAGAATAGCAGATGCAAGCTGTACATTCAATACAGTCGACAAAATGAACAAAAGGATCATTATTGTTATTATATATTGCACTATAAAGAAATCATTCATTAGCTGTTATTATAGGATGGTGTAGCTTGATTCTGAAAGGCAGCTTGCTGTTTTGCATTTGTCATTACACTGTTGAGGTGTGTGTTCTCAGGTTACTGATGCACTCAGTTTCACTTGTTGTTTTTAATTTCCATTACACGCACATTAAGGAGAATAATTATATTATTAAATTTATTTCATTTAAGCACAGTTGTTTGTAATTTAATAAGCGATTGTCATTACATTGCAATAAAAACGCTTGATTTTGTTTAATTATTGTGTTTTAATTTATTGTACTCAAATGCGCCCTCTTGTGGGCAGACGATACAGTCCTTTTTTGCATGCATTGATGGTCTGTGTGTATGTGTGTGTGTGTGTTTTCAGGACAGGAAGTTGACTGTGACAGAAGAGCCTGCTGGTCCCGGTCGTCCGCAGATCCTGCATTTCCAGAGTCGCCCTGCAGCGGCACGGCTCATCCAGTGGGAGGCAGTGCTGAGAGGAGATGGCCTGTTTGTGGAGATTCCCTGCGAACCCTTTCCAGACGGCAGCAAGGAGAGGTGCCACACACTACTGTGATCAACACTGCTGGAGAATGACTACACAATATAACAACAGATGTACATCACATGATAGACAAACCGATCAAACTCGTACAGTGTCATAATGAGTAAAATATTAGATTTAAAGTCTGTGTGAAGTCAAAATGTGTAATCTTTATTTTGCTACCACACATTGTTATTCGTTAGGTTAATTAATCTGCGTCTACTGTAAAAAAATATGAAAAAAATCTCTTACAGTTGTGCTGAAAGCTCCACCCCTACTCAATATTCTGTCAGTTGTGCAGAAAGCTCCGCCCCTACTCATTATTCTGTCAGTTGTGCAGAAAGCTCCACCCCTACTCAATATTCTGTCAGTTGTGCAGAAAGCTCCGCCCCTACTCAATATTCTGTGTCAGTTGTGCAGAAAGCTCCACCCCTACTCAATATTCTGTGTCAGTTGTGCAGAAAGCTCCGCCTCTACTCAATATTCTGTGTCAGTTGTGTAACAAAGCTCCGCCTCTACTCAATATTCTGTGTCAGTTGTGCTAAAGCTCCACCCCTACTCAATATTCTGTTTCAGTTGTGCTAAAGCTCCACCCCTACTCAATATTCTGTTTCAGTTGTGCAGAAAGCTCCACCCCTACTCAATATTCAGTTTCAGTTGTGCAACAAAGCTCCACCCCTACTCAATATACTGTTTCAGTTGTGCAGAAAGCTCCACCCCTACTCAATATTCAGTTTCAGTTGTGCAACAAAGCTCCACCCCTACTCAATATACTGTTTCAGTTGTGCAGAAAGCTCCACCCCTACTCAATATTCAGTTTCAGTTGTGCAACAAAGCTCCACCCCTAATCAATATTCTGTGTCAGTTGTGCAACAAAGCTCCACCCCTACTCAATATACTGTTTCAGTTGTGTAACAAAGCTCCGCCTCTACTCAATATTCTGTGTCAGTTGTGCTAAAGCTCCACCCCTACTCAATATTCTGTTTCAGTTGTGCTAAAGCTCCACCCCTACTCAATATTCTGTTTCAGTTGTGCAGAAAGCTCCACCCCTACTCAATATTCAGTTTCAGTTGTGCAACAAAGCTCCACCCCTACTCAATATACTGTTTCAGTTGTGCAGAAAGCTCCACCCCTACTCAATATTCAGTTTCAGTTGTGCAACAAAGCTCCACCCCTACTCAATATACTGTTTCAGTTGTGCAGAAAGCTCCACCCCTACTCAATATTCAGTTTCAGTTGTGCAACAAAGCTCCACCCCTAATCAATATTCTGTGTCAGTTGTGCAACAAAGCTCCACCCCTACTCAATATACTGTTTCAGTTGTGTAACAAAGCTCCGCCTCTACTCAATATTCTGTGTCAGTTGTGCTAAAGCTCCACCCCTACTCAATATTCTGTTTCAGTTGTGCTAAAGCTCCACCCCTTCTCAATATACTGTTTCAGTTGTGTAACAAAGCTCCGCCCCTACTCAATATTCTGTGTCAGCTGTGCTAAAGCTCCACCCCTCCTTAATATTCTGTTTCAGTTGTGCACAAAGCCCTGCCTCCTCCTCAGTATTCTGTTTCGGTTGTACAACAAAGCTCCACCCCTACTCAATATTCAGTTTCAATTGTGCAACAAAGCTCCACCCCTACTCAATATTCTGTTTGTTGCGCAACAAGAGAGCCCCGCCCCTAGTAACTTTCGGTTCATATTTTCAACGATTTTCAGTAAATAATATAAATAAATTTACACAGTTAACATAAACACGTCAAAAACAAACAGGCAAATAAATAAATAACAGATACATACACAGCACTACAATAAAAACTCTTGCTATAGACCGTTTTTAGGGATGTAAACAATAACAATGGTCCTAACGTATTTCCTGATTTACATTTTTAATTTCTATCGCTTCCAACAATCCAAAAAGCTCCACATATTGATCAGTTGTCCTGTGGCAGGTGATTTAGTTATCATTGAATTGCCTCTTGTTAAAGTTATGAAATAGTTTGACAACAAGCAGGAAATTTTCATGGGCAATGACATCACCACAATGAAATGGTCTATAGACTAAACTATAGCTATGGAAAAAATAGACCAGTTTGAATAATACTGGATGTGTGTGTGTGTGTGTGTGTTCAGCTTCATCTCTCTGCTGGAGTTTGCTGAAGAGCATCTGAAGGTGGTCAGTGTGTTTGTCTGCTTCTACAAGAACAGGGAGGATCGTGGTGAGTAAAGCACACACTAACACACACCACAGCAGTTTATCAGACAGTCCTGCTTATAATGTTTACCAGGAGGCTTTTTATAAACTAGACTTGCTATCAATTTATTAAAAAATAATTAGCTGAATGTAAATCCTCTGTTATTTATCTACTGCACAAAAGCAGCAAGAATGATTAAATAAATAAGATAAACACAGTTTACAGGTGACTTTAATTCAGAGTAATTTATTTTATTTAGCTAAACATTGGTACTTTGCCTATTTTTGTTTATTGGGAAATAAGGATAACTTGTTCAGTTGTTTATACACTGGTAAGGTGCACGTTCTGAAGCAGTATTAGACCAAATGCTTTTCTGATCGACCACTTTAGAAATTAACCGTCATTATTATTTTGTTTAGTTATAAAATCATCAGCCCATTTCTAACTGTTCTGACTGTATTTGTGTTGTGAAACAGCTCCTCCTACTGTCTATAGTCATCATAACAATTAATTAAACTCAAATAAAGCCAAGCATAATTCTTTATTTTCTATTTATTTATATTTATATTAATGCAAATTAAACAAGTGACAGAGTAGTGGGAAAAAGAAGTGGGAGAGTGAAGGAGTGGGAGAGAATAAAATATTTCTGTGTGGAAGAAAATAATGTATATTTTTGTGTCAGCGGGACTGAATCTTTAAAAGTGCTGTGTGTAAGTTTTTGACAATTCTAAAGCATAAAAACAGCATCATATGTCAGCAGATATTTCAGAATCCTGCTCAGTGAACATTCTTGTTTATCTGAGAAGCAATGTGACGCAGATTCAGAGTTCCACATGAGGTGGTTATTAATTAGCAAATAATATAAATAGAACGAGCGTAAACATGAGGTGAGCAGGTTACATTGTAGGGGTGGGAAAAAAATCGAGATTGCAATATATTGTTGAGCTTTCTGTCGCAATAAATAATCGTTACACTAATGACCAATATCGATATTTTATTACACACAATTATTAATTTACCGTTGTCACTGTCACCATTCTGTTTGTGGGGGCGCTGTTTGAGTAAATGGGGGTAAAGTGGCAGAAGCAGAGGTCAGTGAAGAACACAGGTTAACTAACAACAACAGAGAAGAAGCGCGGAAAAAAACGGTAACAGTAGCGAGAAAAATGGCGGAAAATATTGAAAAACAAATCAAAGACCCACCTGCTAGCTTCCACTCTAAAGTGTGGAGACGCTTCGGGTTTTACGAGACAGTCGACAGTCGACGGAAACATATTAAAGCTCTTGAACATGATTAAATGTAGATGCTGAATCACTGATATGAGTTGGTTTGCTCTGAGTCTCAGTTCTAGAGTTCAGTTTCAGACGCTTTATTTTATTCTTCAGATCTGAGCTGAACTATCTGCTGCTGCTTTCAGTAGTATGGCAATAAATGTGATGTGAAATTCACATTATTAGTATTTAACACTGAATAAAGCACATGAGCTGTACCTGAGCTGATCACTGTCAGTGTTCTGTTGGTCAGCTGTGAGAAATGGAAGCCAGTTATTTACAATCGTAACTTAAATCAGTCTTTAAGCTCAAGTCAGGCATATTCCTGTTGGTGTCGTCAATCTGGCAACCTGCGCTTGTGTGTGTTTTGAACCAGGCGTGCAATACCTACTTCAACCACTGGGAGTCAAACTTACATACTGCACCTTTAAGCAGTGGGAGAAAATAATATTTATTTTGGTGGTCCTTCTTTACTCACGTGTGTGTGTGTGTGTGTGTGTGTGTGTGTGTGTGTGTGTGTGTGTGTGTTTTCCGACAGTAAAACTGGTGCGGACGTTCAGCTTTCTGGGCTTTGAGATGGTGAAACCGGGTCATGCTCTGGTCCCTGCTCGACCTGACGTCCTCTTCATGGCCTACAACTTTGACAGGGATTCCTCGGATGAAGATTAGTTTCCACAAGACGCTTGTTTGCATCATAATCATCGTTATTATTGATTATTATTATTATAGCTCTTGCTGACCGATTCCCTCTGTAGACGGAGACTGTGAGCGAGTATAAATGTGCTGTTTCTCTGCGTGCGCGTGTGTGTGTTGTTGATATGTTTGATTTTTCTGGAATGTTCACACACAGGTCATTGTTCTGCATTGTTTGGGTACGGAAGCTCCTCAGTTGATGATTGTTGTTGTTATTATGGTCTGTTTCTTCATCGTTATGGTCAGTTTGGGTGTAGTGTTTACCTCAGAATCTGCTTTCTAGTTTTATTGAGCGTCAGTGTTGGAGTTAATCAGAGGAACAGGACATTGATTGGTGGATTGATTTGATTTTTGTTCGAGTGAGTTGATCAAGTGATTGGTCAGTCAATTGATCGATCGATTTGTTGATTGGACGCTTGATTGATTGGTCAGTTGATTGATTGGTCAGTCAATTATTTATTTATTTTACTGACTAATTGATTGGTCGGTCAGTCAATTGATTGGTTATTTGATTATCAGTCAATCAATTGGCCTATTTGGTTGATTGATTGGTTGACTGATTTGGTCAATTGATTCGGTCTGTTGATTGACTGATTTGGTCTTTCTATTGATTGATTGATTTGGTCGGTCGATTGATTGATCGCTTGGTCTGTCAATTGATTGGTCAGTCGATTGGTTAATTGATTGACTGGTCAGTCGGTTGATCTATCGAATGATTGG
>NC_079455.1:45942556-45945056 GCF_903798145.1 Danio aesculapii | reverse complement strand
AACGTCAAACCGGAGCAGCAGAGGCTCTTCTACCGGGGAAAACAGGTAAAAAAAACACCTTCCGTTCCCGCTGATGGCGCAACCGCACAGAACGAGCACGAACTGATCCGGATTCAGCCAGAAAACTCTAAACTTCCTGCTCACAGACCCGCGCTTCCGCTGACAGTCTGTCTAACGTTACTGTACATGTGTGCGCGCGCACTGTACATGTATATCTGTCTGTACTGTACATGTTTACATCTGTGTGTATGCGCGTGCTCGCGTGTGTGTGCTGTACATGTTTACATCTGTGTGTGTGTGTGTGTGTGTGTGTGTGTGTGTGTGTATGTACTGTATGTTTACATCTCTGTGTGTGTGGGTACTATGCATGTTTACATCTGCGTGTACTGTACGTGCTTACATTTGTGTGTGTGTGTGTGTGTGTGTGTGTGTGTGTGTGTGTACTGTACATGTATACATCAGTGTGTGTGTATTACATGTTTACATCTGTATATTTGTGTGTGTGTGTGCGCGTGTATTACATGTGTACATCTGTGTGTGTGTGTTTGTATTGTGTACATCTGGATGTGTGTGTGTATTACATGTGTACATCTGTATGTGTGTGTGTACTGTACATGTATACATCTGTGTGTGTATTACATGTTTACGTCTGTATGTATGTGTGTGTGTGTATTACATGTGTACATCTGTGTGTGTGTACTGTACATGTATACATCTGTGTGTGTGTATTACATGTTTACTTCTGTGTGTGTGTATTACATGTTTACATCTGTCTGTCTGTGTGTGTGTGTGTGTGTGTGTGTATTACATGTTTACATCTGTCTGTCTGTGTGTGTGTGTGTGTGTGTGTGTGTGTGTGTGTATTACATGTTTACATCTGTCTGTCTGTGTGTGTGTGTGTGTGTGTGTGTGTGTATTACATGTTTACATCTGTCTGTCTGTGTGTGTGTGTGTGTGTGTGTGTGTGTGTGTGTGTGTGTGTATTACATGTTTACATCTGTCTGTCTGTGTGTGTGTGTGTGTGTGTGTGTGTGTGTGTGTGTGTATTACATGTTTACATCTGTCTGTCTGTGTGTGTGTGTGTGTGTGTGTTTACTGTACATATGAGGTGTTCAGATGCAGAATCCTCTAAACACCGTCTGAAATGTCTCTCATAACGGCGCGCGTCTCTCTCCACTTTCTGTGTGTGTATGTTCAGTTTATACACTGATGCAGTGGATATAGCCTGTCCACACAGAATCTGCACGCGCAGAAATCCTCAGATTTTTCGCTCATTGAGTCTATTTATTTACTTGTGTAAATCTATATTCATTCAGTTTTTTAATTAATTTCAGTAATATTATTGACTAATATGAACATGTTGATCTGATTTATGTACAGTGCAGTTAGTAAAGTCATATGTTCTGTCTTTTAGTAGAGATATTATATGAGAGTCTTGCTTTGTTTACCAAATAAAGTGCTCTAGATGGGTTTGCATTGTAAACATTAAATAAAAGTTAAAAAACGATTATTTTTTATTTAGTATATTAAGTTTTAGTTACGATACTTCTAAAATAATTCAGAAATCTGCAGATTTTGACTAAAATTCTCAGCAGAAATAGTAAAAAACTGTCCGCAGATTCTGTCTGGCCCTGTGTATCAGTGACGTATGGAAAACCGTTCCCGGGTCCAAGCCGCTTCTCATTTAAATTGAGAAAATATTAATTTCAAGAGTTCACCCTGAGCTGATGATTGATTATTAAGCTTGTTTGGCATGCTGTCCCGGGAGAGAGCTCTGAGCTCATAAGATCCTCGAGCACGGGGCTCCCTCCTGTTTGTAAGACGAGAGGGGAGTTTGAGCTCAGGTAGATCTGGAGAACTCCCCTGCTGTAGTAGCTAATGAACAGATAGTGATCGCTCTTAAGAGATAAGGAGCAGGACTTAGGAGCATGTCTATGGTGCTGATTTAGATTAGTCAATTAACTTAAGTTGCTTGTTTTTGGACGGTGGGAGGAAACCGGGGAACCCGGGGGAAACCCACGTGAGCACGGGGAGAACGTGTAAACTCCACACAGAAACGTCAGCCGGCTTGGTAAAGACTAGAATCAGTGACGTTCTTGCTGTGAGGTAACAGTACTAACCACTGGAC
Source organism: Danio aesculapii (assembly GCF_903798145.1). Taxonomy (NCBI): domain Eukaryota; kingdom Metazoa; phylum Chordata; class Actinopteri; order Cypriniformes; family Danionidae; genus Danio; species Danio aesculapii. Next base: position 45,942,928 of record NC_079455.1, on the reverse strand, counting down.
CACTGTGCCACCCATCTAGGAAAGGAGGAGGAGTAGGGGTGGAAGGGGGATTCTTCAAAACAAAGATGGCTGTTATATGGAACTGAGGGTATTTATGGTGGCTTAGGAATCGTCTGATTGGTCAATCATAAATTGGATAATGCAGCACCAGCCGCAGGCAATCATCAGCACGAGATCCTCTCCAAATTAGCTCATAAATAAACTTCATTTAAGGCCACCTTTTTGTCAATCACACATTAAAGTTAATTTGATATTTAGTTTTGCTGTACACAACAGTCCTGGACCTGCTGCATCACAAATACCAACATTTAACAATTAATAAAACATTAATCAGTTTCTGGCCATCGGACATTAGGCATGGATATGTACAGT
>NC_079455.1:45887556-45937556 GCF_903798145.1 Danio aesculapii | reverse complement strand
GTCCTGAACTTTAACATATCTGTTTATTTAAGCTGTGAATATTTCAACTAAAAATATTTCAAACACGTTTTCATACTTGTAAATTCAATAATTCATATTTAATTTCCAGATTTCACTTACAAAATATTAAATACCCTTTAAAAATACGATGTTTAATATTCAAAAGGTAATTTTCTGTTCATTTTATTTCAGTTTAAATATTCACTTCCATAAATTCAGTGGCTCAAACTCGACTGTTAGGATTCAACATTACATTCGGGAGCTGCAGGAAAAGCAATAGATTGCAGATCGCCAGCTGCTCTTTCTCCAGCAGGTGGAGATGGAATAATTTCAGATCTTTAACCCTGTAAATAGGTGAGAAAAAAGCTAATAAAGGCACAAAAGTAGCATTTAATATTAATATCAATGCCTGGGTCAAATGAGTAAAGGATGTTCTGGTCATTTATATTTGCCCTTATGTAACGTAAGCCAGCTGGTGATCACGTAAACCTCACTCCACAGATCCAGCGACAGACACTATTCTGCAATCTTTAGCCTCCTCAGAACATTTGTCTGCCATGCCGGTATCGCTGGCTCACGCCCTGCTCGGACTGGTGGTCTTTCATGCACATACACTGTCTTTTGCTGAATATGATGTTACACATTCTCTGTCTGTATTAACTCATTCTGTCATAGACGGAAAGTATAATATTGACTGGCTGCTGAAGAATATAAGCGTAAGAGAAACAGGAAAGGAAATAATATAATCAACATAATGCCAGGGCTAAGAACAAGTGAGAACGAAGACATACGTTTCTAAACCAGAGAGATTTGATCAGAATGTCACACAAAACGTTGGAACTGTTAGATGATTTAAGGTTGGGGATGGATGGGACGTGTCATTTAAAAGAATTGAACATAAGGGAAAGCATTAAAGGAGCGTCTTCAGTTATTCATACACAACCGACATAAGCATTAAGGGGTTATTAGAAGTGTTTAAAACCCTAGTAAAACCATGGTAAAACGACGATAAAACGATAGTAAAACCATGGTAAAATGACGATAAAACGATAGTTTTTACTATGCTTTTTACCATCCTTTTATCATGGTTTTACTATCGTTTTACCATGGTGTTACTATCGTTTTACTATCGTTTTACCATGCTTTTACTATCGCTTTTACCATCGTTTTACCATCATTTTACTATCATTCTACCATCATTTTACGATCGTTTTTACCATGGTTTTACTATCATTTTACCATCATTTTACTATCATTTTACCATCGTTTTTACCATCATTTTTCTATCGTTTACTATCGTTTTACCAACGTTTTACCATGGTTTTACTATCGTTTTACCATGATTTTACTATAGTTTTACGATCGTTTTTACCATGGTTTTACTATCGTTTTACCATCGTTTTACTATCGTTTTAGGATCGTTTTTACCATCGTCTTACCATCATTTTACTATCGTTTTGCCATCATTTTTGCTATCGTTTTACCAACGTTTTACCATGGTTTTACTATCATTTTACCTTGCTTTTACTATCGTTTTACCATCGTTTTACTGTCATTTTACCATGGTTTTACTATCGTTTTACTATCATTTTACTATCATTTTACCAACGTTTTACCATGGTTTTACTATCTTTTTACCATGGTTTTACTATCGTTTTACCATCGTTTTACTGTCATTTTACCATGGTTTTACTATCTTTTACTATCATTTTACCAACGTTTTACCATGGTTTTACTATCTTTTTACCATGGTTTTACTATCGTTTTACCATGCTTTTACTATCGTTTCACCATCATTTTTGTTTTACTATCAATTTATAGGGACATGTTAATACGCGCAGCTGTCAGTCAATTCGGTGGGCGGGGGGACCTCACTCCTATGTCAAGTTGCGGTTGGTCTGAAAACCGCTCTAATTGGTCCACAGATTTTATGTTGTTAAATTGAAAAAAAGGACTGGGTGTGTTTCTATCACCCCAATATGACGCTCTATACACTATATCTACACATATGTCTGTCCAAACAGCTTGAAAAGTAGATTTTTCACCATAGGTGCCCTTTAATAAATGTATCTGTTTAATAAATCTGTTTTGTCCAAATGCAACAATATTTGACCTATAATGACTTAGAATTGGATACAATATATTAATTTTTAAAATGGGGTATTTATGCTCAGCACTGATCATCAACTTTGCTATCATCAACTCCCGTTATCATCAACTCCGTTATCACCAACTCTATTATCGTAAACTCCATTATTATAAACTTTGTTAACGTCAACTGTTTTATCGTCAACTTTATCATCAACTCTATTATCACCAACTTCATTAATGTCAACTGGGTTATCGTAAATTTTATCATTAACTCCATTATTGTCAAGTCCTTTATTGTCAACTTCATTATCGTCAACTCCATTATCATTAACTCCAATGTCATCATCTCTGTTATCATCAACCCTGTTATCGTCAACTTCGTTATCGTCAATTCTTATCAACTCTGTTATCGTCAACTCCTTTATCGTCAACTCTGTTATCATCAACTCCAATATCATCATCTCTGTTATCATCATCTCTGTTATCATCAACTTCGTTATCATCATCTCCGTTATCATCATCTCCGTTATCGTCAACTCTGTTATCGTCAACTCTGTTATCGTCAACTCCGTTATCGTCAACTTCGTTATTGTCAACTTCATTATCGTCAACTGTTATCAACTTTGTTATTGTCAACTCCTTTATCGTCAACTTCATTATCATCAACTTCGTTATCGTCAACTGTTATCATCAACTCCAATATCATCATCTCTGTTATCATCAATCCTGTTATCGTCAACTCTTATCAACTTTGTTATCGTCAACTCTGTTATCATCAGCTTCGTTATTGTCAACTCTTATGAACTTCATTAACGTCAACTCCATTATCGTCAACTCCGTTATTATCAACTCCAATATCATCATCTCAGAGCTCTTTTATCGTCAGCTCTGTTATCGTCAACTTCGTTATCGTTAACTTCGTTATCATCAACTCCATTATTGGTCAACTTTATCATCAACTCTTATCAAATTTGTTATCGTCAACTCCGTTATCGTCATCTTTTTGTGTATGTGTGTGTGTGTGTGTATATATATATATGTATATATGTGTGTGTGTGTGTGTGTGTGTGTGTGTGTGTGTGTGTGCGTGTGTGTGTGTGTGTGTGCGTGCGTGTGTGTGTGTGTTTCTCAATGTGTATATATGTCTGTGTGTGTGTGAGTGGTTCCATCTGTTTGTGTGTTTCAATATGTGTGTGTGTGTGTATATGTGGTTCCATCTGTATGTGTGTGTGTTTCCATATGTTTGTGTGTGTGTGTTTCTATGTGTATATATGTGTGTGTTTCCATCTGTGTGTGTGTGTGTTTCCATCTGTGTGTGTGTGTGTGTGTGTGTGTGTAATCCTGGTTATTCTTCAGTAGATCTGCTACTGAGGCTGTAATGCGGGCTGTTTTTCCGCAGTCGAGCGCTTCTGCATTTCTCTGGGCCTGTGTGTGCAGCGCGACTGAACCGTGTGTGTGTGTGTATGCGTGCGCCGCCAGCGACTCGACAACTTTTCTCTGGTTTAATTAGTGGAGCTGCTGTAATTGCGTGAGTGTGTGAGCGGCGGCGATCGGGTGCTTTTACCGCAGTACAGCTAGTAAACAGAGTTAGATTTGTAAGTTGGTTTGTTTGTGTTGGGTCTGAACGTGACCTACTTCCTCCTTCTTCCTTCAATCCTGCGCTGGCGGGAGGACGGGGGGGTGGGGGAGCAGGAGCGGGGCGTCTCCACACATATCCCATAATTCCACGCAGGGCTCTGCAGTGGCGTACATTCCCCTGCTCGGCTAGTTTGATTTTCCATCTTTGTTGGAGGGAAAAAGCATGCTCACACACTCACACACACAAGCTCTCACATTCTCAACATTGCAAGACTGGACTCAATCGTGCACGCACAAACACACACATCTTATTTAATCTCTCAAAACGGCATGAATGCGATTAAATGCATGTGCACAAACGAGGAATGGAAACAAAACATACAAGAGTGCACAGAGATGCAAGAACACAACAGCTAATGCATGTTTCTGAAAATAAATGCAAGATTGTATTCAAACGCACATGCTGAAGCTCAAACAACAAGTGCATATTATTAAAACCAAAAATACAGGAGTGCCCTCAGATGCACAGAAATAAACACACTAGGACTGCATATTGAAAAAATACAAACATGCACTCAAATACATTAACACAAACAACCAAAGCATCCTATTGAAACGACACTTTGTTATTATTAACTTGTTGTTGGCAACTCCGTTACTGTCAACTCCGTTATCGTCAACTTCGTTATCATATACTCTACTCTGTTATCTGCTACTTTGTTATCGTCAACCATGTTATCCTTAACTCTGTTAGCGTCAACTCTGTTATCGTCAACTCCGTTATCGTCAACTCCGTTATCGTCAACTTCGTTATCGTCAACTTCGTTATCATATACTCTACTCTGTTATCTGCTACTTTGTTATCGTCAACTCTGTTATCCTTAACTCTGTTAGCGTCAACTCTGTTAGCGTCAACTCTGTTATCGTCAACTCCGTTATCGTCAACTCCGTTATCGTCAACTTCGTTATCATATACTCTACTCTGTTATCTGCTACTTTGTTATCGTCAACTCTGTTATCCTTAACTCTGTTAGCGTCAACTCTGTTAGCGTCAACTCTGTTAGCGTCAACTCTGTTAGCGTCAACTCTGTTAGCATCAACTCTGTTATCGTCAACTCCGTTATCGTCAACTTCGTTATCATATACTCTACTCTGTTATCTGCTACTTTGTTATCGTCAACTCTGTTAGCGTCAACTCTGTTAGCGTCAACTCTGTTAGCGTCAACTCTGTTAGCGTCAACTCTGTTAGCGTCAACTCTGTTAGCATCAACTCTGTTATCGTCAACTCCGTTATCGTCAACTTCGTTATCATATACTCTACTCTGTTATCTGCTACTTTGTTATCGTCAACTCTGTTATCCTTAACTCTGTTAGCGTCAACTCTGTTTGCGTCAACTCTGTTAGCGTCAACTCTGTTATCGTCAACTCCGCCGTCAATTATATCGTCAACTCTGTTATTGTCAACTTTATCGTCACTGTGTGATCGACAACTGTTATCGTCAACTCTTTTATTCTCAACTCTTTTATCATCATCTGTATTATCGTCAACTCCATTTTAATCAACTCTATTATAGCCACCTGTTATCATCAACTCCGTTAAAATAAACTCCATTATCGCCACCTGTTATCGTCAACTTTTTATCGTCAACTCCGTTATCGTCAACTCCAATATCATCAACTCTTTTATCGTCAACTCCATTATAATCAACTCCATTATAGTCGCCTGTTATCGTCAACTCTTTTATCGCCAATTGTTATCGTCAACTCTTTTATCATCAACTCCCTTATCGTCAACTTTGTTATCGTCAACTTCGTTATCGTCAACTTCGTTACCACCAATTGTTATCGTCAACTCTGGTATTGTCAACTCCATTGTTGTCAACGCCGTTATCGTCAACTCCATTATCGTCACTTCCGTTATCGTCAACTCGGTTATCGTCAACTCCGTTATTACCAACTGTGGTATTGTCAACTTCGTTTCATCAACTTTATTGTCATCTGTATTATCGCCAACTCCATTTTAATCAACTCTATTATAGTCACCTGTTATCATCAACTCCGTTAAAATAAACTCCATTATCGTCATCTGTTATCATCAACTTTTTATTGTCAACTCCGTTATTGTCAACTCCAATATCGTCAACTCTTATATCGTCAACTGTTATTGTCAACTCCATTATAATCAGCTCCATCATAGTCACCTGTTATCGTCAACTCTGTTATCATCAACTCTTTTATCGGCAACTGTTATCGTCAACTCTTTTATCATCAACTCTCTTATCGTCAACTTTGTTATCATCAACTTCGTTACCACCAATTGTTATCGTCAAGTGTGTTATCGTCAACTCTTTTATTGTCAACTTTGTTATCGTCAACTCTGGTATTGTCCATTGTCATCAACTCCGTTATCGTCACTTCTGTTATCGTCAACTCCGTTATTGTCAACTCGGTTGTCGTCAACTCTATTATAGTCCACTCCATTATTACCAACTGTGGTATTGTCAACTTCGGATCATCAACTTTATCGTCAACTCTTTTATTTTCAACTTTGTTATCGTCAACTCTGGTATTGTCAACTCCATTGTCGTCAAACTCCATTATCGTCACTTCCGTTATCGTCATCTCGGTTATCGTCAACTCCGTTGTTACCAACTGTAGTATTGTCAACTTCGTATCATCAACTTTATCGTCAACTCTGTTATCATCAAGATTTTTTTCAACTGGCCCCAACAAAAAAAGAAAAGAAGTTAATAGCTACTTCTTAGCCACATACAGCATTTTAAATTATGTTTCAAAAGCCTAACATAATTGTAATACCTACCCTTTTAATTAAGCTTAACTTAACTGACAACTTGAAAAAATTCAATTGTGATGTAACTAAATTTGATAGTGTGTGTGTGTGTTTATATATATATATATATAAATACACATAAATAAATATATACATACACAGTACCGGTCAAGAGTTTGGCGTCAGTTTTATAATTTATTTTTTCATGTTTTTTTTTAAAGGAAAATTATTCAGTTCATAAAGGCTACATTTATTAAATGTGAAAAAAAATAGTTAAATGGTTAAATATTTATTACAATGTTAAATAACTGCTTTCTTATTGTATGTAGCTTCAAATAAAATAATTATTCCAGACATTATTGCTTTTATTACTATTACCATTAATAACAATAATATTAATGATAAAAACAACAATAATAATTAACATTAGTGATTTCTGAAGGATCATGTGACTCTGAAGACTGCAGTAATGAAGTTAAACTCCTCTTTAAAAATTATTCAATTAAATAATAAACTACTTTTGAGCAGTGATCTTATAGTGCAACATTTCACAATGTTGCTGTATTTATGATGAAATAAATGCAGCCTTGGAGAGCAGGAGAAGCTTATTTTAACATCTTTAACAATCATACTGACCCCAAACCTTTAACCAGTAGTGTATAGAATATTTTATAAGTGAAAGTGTGCACTTTAATTTTGACACCCACAGACATCATCAGCAAATATGAATCAGAGAGCTCAGACTCTCTCATACAGAGCCTCATTTCAGCAGTCAGGTTTTGTAAAAATCTCTCTATTGAATTAATCAATCTATTAAAGAAACGTTGGCTAGAATTCTGCATTATAGGATTAAATTATCGAGAGACAGCAGATGAACCGAGACTGCATCAGATCATGAAGCAGATCAATGTTGATCTTTTATGTTGTCAGTGCAGAAATGAACAAAACAACTGGCCTAACACAACATATTATAAGATTAAAATATGGAGAAATGATCAGATGGTAACTTCGGTCAATGTTCCTAACAGATAAACAGCTCTCGGTAATATTTCAGCAAGCTTTCACTTTCATATTAGACATGAAGCACTCATTTACCAGTAGGAATGACATCTCGCCCTACTCATCATTCTCTCTTCATATAGCTGCATATACGGCTATTACACAATCCTAATACACTGTGATATAGCCTGGGTCGTTAGTTTGTTGCATTGTTTTATTTTCTCACTACAATCAATCGGCTTAATCGAGCAGAGACCGTCTCATTCAGGCGATCTCAGACCGATTGATTTGGCTCGGATGCGAGCGCGATAGCTGAATTGACATATGCCAAACGAATCACGCTAACGGGGGAAACGAGACCGATTCCGAAACAAACGTCTATGTGTGAAAGCACCCGAAGATTGTATTTGCACGCAGCTGACAGAGAGTCGCAGCCAAACTTTAATGACTAGGCAGCACTGGCCTGATCAGGTCAATAACATTCTGTACACTGGCCTGAGAGTCTCGCACGCTGGCCCCGGGCCCTCAGGCAGTCCTTATTGTCGAGCCCTGCTTAATGTACGAGTAATTCTGTAACGAGTCTTATTCACTAACATATTTTTACTTTTCAAGTAGCAAGAGTGTACTCAAATGCATTCACACAGACACACGCGTATGCTTTAAAACAATGACAAGATTGCATTAGTACAAACACAAAGCAAGCTTCATACCACAAATCAAAAATCCAGTTGTAATGAATATAACCAATAACTAAAGGATTACGAACAGAACCAATTTTTGCACTTGTCTTTTCAATTGCACCTACACAAAAACACTCCACTAGAGTGTCAAATGCGCACACAAAAGCGCGCAGCCTCTATCGTGTGTGTGTGTGTCAGTAATCATGGCTGTCTTTAAACTTGACTGGAGCTCCAGTAGATTTACATAACCATCATGCCGTTTACTGCTCGCTTAAAATGGCGTCGCGTCACGCCGCGGTGGACGTCAGCCAGAGCCCAGCTGCAAATGGAGGATCTTCATGTTCTTTTAATCCACAACAAACCTTCAAACACACACACTTAAATTCAAGTTCGGAGCAGTTCGTGGTTTGTCCTGAGAGCGCTTGTATGTGTGGAGCCGATGGCTGGTTGTGTGTTCAGAGGAGAGTGTTGTCATTTTGCCAGCGTGTGTGTGTGTGTGTGTGTGTGTTGTTGAGCTTAATGCTTGTGCGTCACTGTGTTTCACAGACAGAGATGAAGAGTGCTTTAGCCACACACACACACACACACACACAGTCTGAAGTGCTGTTAATGATTATGTAAACACACATTTCATGTAGTTTTACGTGAGGCTCGTAAATACAATACTTGCTTTATTGTGTTTTCTGTTGCTTGCAGTTACCGCTAATCGCTAGTTACCTTCTTATTTGTTGTTTACATTGTTACAATTCCCGTTGCTATAATTATCATTGTTACAATTGTTGCTGCTGTTAAAATAGTAATTGTAATAGTAAACAGTAATTATTGTAACAACAGGAATTATAGCAATGTTAACGATAAATATACAGGGAACTAACGATAACGAATTTAAAGTGAAATGATAACAGTAGCTTTAAAAATGACGATAATAATTGCAGTGACCTTAACACGATTTGTACAACTGTAATTATGAGGGTAACGTTAACTATAATTGTTATGATAACGGAAATAAAAAATTCTGATGATAGCTAACGAAATAGTAAAACTTTTACTATGACAGCTGTAACCGTAATGCAAACAATAACCGTAATGATAACTGAAAATCGTATAGCTAGTTAAACTATAACAATCACTTTAATAATAGCTAAAATCGAAATTGTAACAATAACTGAGATTTTTAACCATCGGAACAGTTTTTATGATCACCATAACTAACAAAAACTTCGTCAGCAACTATAATGAAAATTGGAGCTGTAATTAATTGTTATATTCGTTACAGTTATGTAAATTGTAGCTATAATGATAAGTGAAACAGTAACTATGACAAGGGCTTTAAAAATTGCAATAACTAACGAAAACTTTAATCATGTTCAATAATTAATTGTGATAATTGTTATAACGAAAACATGAGAAATACAGTATAACAATTTAAATAATTATTGTAACAGTTACCATAACAGAAACAATAACTTCAACAACTGTAATGATAAATGTAGCTGTAACTAATTTAGTTACTGTTACTGTGACAGCTGTAACAGTAATGTAAACAATGTTCGTAATGATAACTGAAAAAAGCCGTCGCTGTGAGTAATAATTATAACCATTATAATCATTTAAACGTAAATATAATGATATGTGAAACAATAACTATAACAACTGTTTAACTAAAGCTTTTAATTATGTTTAATGAATTAATAAATTACTAATTATAATTATCGCTAATGGTAACTGTAGCAACCATTGTGATAATTGTTATGATAATGAAAACGAAAACCTGAAAACTCTAAAAACAACTAATAAAACATTTACTGTGACGGCAAAAATGATATCTGAAACAGTAGATAACTATAATCTAAACTGTATTTTTAACGTTAACTAATTACACTGTAACAATAACTTTATCAAGAACTAAAATGGTAACTGTAGCAGTAATAATTATAGCAGTTAAAATAACATTAACATTAAATATAACGATAACTAAAATTACGTCTGTAATAATAACGGTAATATTAACTAACTTTACAGATTAAATCAGTAATAGTAACTGTAACAAAATAGCTAAAAAACTGCTTTAATAACGTAAATAGCAACTAATATATAACTAAACTATAACAAAAGCTTTATATTAATATTGATAATAATAATAATAAAATCGTAATTATAACACTGTAACAATATTTATGAGAACTGTAATAAATTAAATTACTTTCAACAGTAACAGTTATATTAACTGAAACGATAACTTCGTCAAGAGCTGTAATGATCATTGTAGTTGTAAGTAATAATTATAGTCGTTACAATAACATTAATGGCAACTCTAAAAATAACTAAAATTAACATTACTCCTGTAATGATAACGGTAATAATAACTACCCTTACCGATTAACGCAACAATGATAATTGTAATAGTAAATGACAACTGTTATGATTACGGAAACAAAGGGCCCCTTTTGATTTTTTTTTTCTTTTTTAAATATTTCCCAAATGATTCAGGAAATTTTTACAGTATGTCTGATAATATTTTTTCTTCTGGAGAAAGTCTTATTTGTTTTATTTAGGCTAGAATGAAAGCAGTTTTTAATTTTTTAAAAGCATTTTAAGGTCATTATTATTAACCCCTTTAGTTGTCTACAGAATAAACCATCGTTATACAATGACTTGCCTAATTACCCTAACTTTACCCTAATTACCCTAGTGAAGCCTTTAAATGTGACTTTAAGCTGAATACTAGTGTCTTGAAGAATATCTAGTCTAATATTATTTACTGTCATCATGACAAAGAGAAAATAAATCAGTTATTAGAGATGAGTTATTAACACTATTATGATTAGAAATGTGTTGAAGAAATCTGCTCTCCGTTAAACAGAAATTGGGGAAAAAAAATTAATGCAAATAATTTGGCGGGGCTAATAATTCTGACTTCAAATGTATATATACACACACACACACACACACACACACACACACACACGAGTCCTGGTTGGGAGGTAACGTTTATGGAGTCAATCTAGGGCCATATATACTTGCAAAATAAAAGAAAGTTTCGCTAACAAAAAAAAGCATTGAGCAAAAAATTAAATAAATAAATAAATAATAAATAAATAAAAAATGTAAAAAATAAATAAATAATTTTACAAATAAATATATAATTTAAAAAATAAATGAATAATTAAATAAATAATTAAAAAAATAAATAAGTAAATAATTTTTAAAAATTAATAATTAATTAAATAAATAAATAATAAAAAAAATTTATAAATAAATATTTAAAAAAATTAATAAATAATTTAAAATAAATAAATGATTAAATAAATAAATAAATAATTTTAAAAAATAAATATATTTTTTAAGTAAATAAATAATTTAAAAAATAAATAAAAAAATAAATACATAAATAATTAAAAAAGTAAATAAATAATTAAAAAAAAATAATTAAAAAAATAAATAATTAAAAAAATAAATAATTAAATAAATAATTAAAAAAATAAATAAATAATTAAAAAAATAATAATAATTAAAAAAATAAATAAATAATTAAAAAAATAATAATAATTAAATAAATAAATAAATAAATAAATGCCTCTAATAAGTCTGTAAAATTTGCAAAGCGAAAATGAATTTTTGTGAAAAAAAATTATTTTGCTAACAAAAATAAAGAACTGCAAAGGGAAAATGAAGTTTTGAGAAATAAAAATGAAATTGGCAAACAAAAAAAGAACTGCAAATAAAAAGCAAACAGTGCAAAAACTACTAAAATATTAGCATTAGCAATAAAAACCACTCTATATTAGCAAAACATTATTTATAGCATTGCAGTCAATTTTTATAGATTTGCTTTAATTTATTTATGTTTTGCTCAATGCTTTATTTTTTAGTTCTTTGTTTTATTTTGTAAGTATATATGACCCTAGATTGACTCCATAAACATCCGATTCTGATCGAGCCTGAAACCGCGTGATCAGGCTGGATTTCCGAACACGTGATCGGACCTGGACATCCCTAGCCAAAAGGGTTTAAAAATAACCATAATAATAATAATAATAATAGAGACTAAATAATAATAATATATAATAAAAGTGGAGCGATGCGGTGGTGCAGTGGGTAGTGCTGTCGCCTCATAGCAAGAAAGTTGCTGGTTCGAGTCTCAGCTAGGTCAGTTGGTGTTTCTGTGTAGAGTTTGCATGTTCTCCTCGTGTTGGTGTGGGTTTCCTCCGGGTGCTCCGGTTTCCCCCACAGTCCAAACACATGCGCTATAGGGGAATTGATGAACTAAACTGGCCATAGTGTGTGTGTGTGTGTGTGTGATTGAGTGTGTATGGGTGTTTCCCACTGATGGGTTGCGGTTGGAAAGGTATCCACTGCGTAAAACATATGCTGGAATAGTTGGTGGTTCATTCCGCTGTGGCGACCCCTAATTAATAAAGACCAAAAAAAAGAAAGTGAATGCATGTATGAATATTCGAGTGTCCGATTCCAATCGAGTCTGAAACCGCGTAACCGGGCCGGATTTTCGATCACGTGATCGGACCTGGACATCCCTAGTGAAAAGGGTTTAATAAAATAAATATAATAATAAAAATTATTGAGACTAAATAATAATTATTATTATAATATTAATTTATAATAAAAGTTATAATAATTAAATAAATAATAAAATAATTTAAATAAATAATAATAATTAAAATTAATTAAAATAAATTAATAAAATTAAATAATAATGATAATAAACTTAAGATCAATAAATAATAATAATTAATGAAAGACAATTATAATAATAACGAAATAATAATAATTAATAAGCAATAATAATGATATAGGGTGAGCAAGAAGGTCTCTGGTTCGAGTCTCAGCTGGGTCAGTTGGTGTGTCTGTGTGGAGTTTGCATGTTCTCCTCGTGCTGGCGTGGGTTTCCTCCGGGTGCTCAGGTGCGCTATAGGGGAATTGATGAACTACATTGGCCGTAGTGTATGAGTGTGTGTGAATGAGTGTTTCCCAGTGATGGGTTGCAGCTGAAAGGGCATCCGCTGTGTAAAACATATGCTGGATAAGTTGGCGGTTCATTCCGCTGTGGCGACCCCTGATTAATAAAAGGGACCAAAAACAAAATGAATGATTGAGATTAATAAATAATAATATGAAATCATTCTAATTATGAATAAATAATATAACACAGATGAATAATAATGTGATTAAAGCATTATATGGTTCAGATTCTCTTCTCTTGTTGTGTGATGGGTTGTTGTGTGTTCAGTGTGTTTGTGTCGTCATCATCATCGTTGGTCTGTGAAGGTCTGCGTGAGCGCTAGTCTTCTGTAGCGATGAGCGTGTGTGTTTCCGCCGATCTGTTGAGCGTCTGATTGAGATTCAGCTTCAGCAGACGGAGAGAAACATGGCCGACAGCAGAGCGACTGCGTGTGTGTGTGTGTGTGCGTGTGTGTGTGTGTGTGTGTTGTGGATTCTCCATCATGCATAATAAAGCAGAGGGAAACAGGAGAACAGGAAGCAGATCTCGCACCTCTGATTCTCATGCTAATGAGACGCGAACGCAGCGTACACACACACACACACACACACACACACACACACACACACAGACAGACTTACACATCTAAATCCACATCGCAAATGTGTGTTTTTGTGTGTGATGGGACCTGGCTGGTTACTATGGCAACACTCTCACACACACACACACACACACACACACACACATTCAGTCTCTCTCGCACACACACACACACACTCACAGATAGACTGGACTCGTGTTCTGTGTGTGTGTTTTTCTTTATTTGTGCTGTGATTCAGCAGTAGTGGTGTGGTAATGCTGTACCGCTGCTCTTCAGCTGCAGAATATGGCGGCGCTGGTGTGTGTGTGTGTGTGTGTGTGTGTTATTCTGCATTCGGCATAGTAAAACACACACTCACTGAGCAAAAACACAAACAGAGACAACGAGCACACACACACACACACTCTCACAGAACAAAAAAAACACACACACAAAGCAAAAACACACACTCACAGAACAAAACACACACACACAGTCACTGAGCAAAACACACACACACACTCACAAAGCAAAAACACACACTCATAAAGCAAAAACACACACTCACAGAACAAAACACACACACACACTCACTGAGCAAAACACACACACACACACACACACACACACTCATAAAGCAAAAACACACACACACACACACACACACACACACTCATAAAGCAAAAACACACACTCACTGAACTAGAACACACACACACACACACTCTCATAAACCAAATACACACACTCACTGAACAAAACACACACACACACTCACTGAACAAAAACAAACACCCAGAACAAACAACACACACTCATAACGCAATAACACACTCACTGAACAAAAACACACACACACACACACACACACACTCATAAAGCAAAAACACACACTCACTGAACAAAAACACACACACACGCACACTCATGAAGCAAAAACACATACACACACAAACACACACACACACACATACTCATAGAACAAAAATACACATGCAGAATGAGTACACACACACAGAGCAAAAACACACACAGAAGAAACACACTCACAGAGCAAAAACACACACACACACTCACTGAACAAAAAAAACACTCACTCAGTGAGCAAACACACACAGAGAGCAAAAACACACACACTCAGAAAAAAAACACACAAATACATACACACACTCATGCACAGATCAAACACACACATTCACAGAGTAAAACACTCAGAATCCAAAGACACACACACACTTAAGAACATCATATGTAATATATAGTTAAACCTAATTGGTTAGTCTGTATATATATAAGCTTTAAGCTCTGTATCCTATCTGATGACGTGTGATGCTTGTGCTGTTTGTCCTATAGATGGAAGATGGACAGACGCTGTTTGATTATAACGTGGGTCTGAATGACATCGTCCAGCTTCTGATTCGCTCTCAGACGGACCCGCCGGATAGCCCCGCCCTCAACAACGGAGAGGGTGTGGTCTGTACAGAAGCTCCGCCCACCACATCCACACCCGACTCTGCCTCAGACGCGCCCGCAGACACACCCACCGCAGAAGTCGTTTCCCCGGCAACCGTCGAAAACAGCAACGGAAACGAGTCCAAATCCTGCAGTCCAGCGTCCGACAGTCAGCCGTCCACATCCAGCCGCACGTTCCTCATCGACCCCGGCATCGGAGTCTTCAAAGTAATCTGCTCTACAGCTAAATTCACTCTTTGATTTCATTCTATTTTATTACTTATTTATTTTTGAATGTAATATATTGTATTATTAATATATATATATATATATATATATATATATATATATATATATATATATATATATATATATATATATATATATATATATATATGAGTATATTATATTATTATAACATATTAATGTATTATAATTATTATTCATGCTAAAATGTTAACAACATGCTAATTCATGCTAAAACGACGTTAGAAGCATACCGTTTTAATTTAATTAGTTTATTTGAATATAAACTTTAATATTATTATAAATATATATTAATATATTATATTATTTTAATGTATTTTAATATACTGTAATAATCATTTCATGCTAAAATTCTAGCAATAAGCTAATTTATGCTAAAATAACGCTAGAAGCCTGGTACTTTATTTTATTTATTTAATTAGTTTGTTTATTTTTGAATATATTATATACTTAAATATATTAATATATTACGTTATTATAACATACTAGTATATTATAATTATTACTTCATGTTAAAACGCTAACAACATTCTAATTCATGCTAAAATTACACTAGAAACATGCTATTTAATTAAATTAATTTTCTTATTTTTGAATAATCTATTATATTATTAAAAATATATGAATATATTATAATATTATAACATATTAATATGTAGTCTAATTATTATTTCATGCTAAAATGTTAACAACATGCAATTAGCTAAAAATTATGCTAAAAACATGCTAAAATTATGCTAGAAACATGCTATTTTATTTTATTATTTTTGAATATAAGCTATTATATTAAAATATATATTGATATGTTATATTTATTATAACATATCAATACATTATAATTATTATTTCATGTTAAAATGCTAAAAACATGCTAATTAATGCTAAAATTATGCTAGAAACATGCTATTTTATTTTATTAGTTTTTTATTTTTGAATATAAGCTATTATATTAAAATATATATTGATATATTATATTTATTATAACATATCAATACATTATAATTATTATTTCATGTTAAAATGCTAAAAACATGCTAATTAATGCTAAAATTATGCTAGAAACATGCTATTTTTTTATTTAATCAGTTTATTTATTTATTTTTGAATATGTCACATTATTCAAAATATATTTTATTAATATTTCATGCTAAAATGCTAGCAGCATGCAAATTCATGCTAAAATTATGCTAGAAACATGCTATTTTATTAGTTTATTATTTTTGAATATAAGCTATTATATTAAAATATATATTATATTTATCATAACATATCAATACTTTATAATTATTATTTCATGTTAAAATGCTAACAACATGCTAATTCATGCTAAAATTATGCTAGAAACATGCTTTTTTATTTAATCGGTTTATTTATTTATTTTTGGATATGTCACATTATTCAAAATATATTTTATTAATATTTCATGCTAAAATGCTAGCAGCATGCTAATTCATGGTAAATTTATGCTAGAATCGTGCTATTTTATTTAATTTATTAATTAATTTACTTTTGAATATAATATATGATATTATTGAAAGTATATGAATATATTGTTTGTTATAATATATTAATATGGTATATTTTAATTATTATTTCAAGTTAAAATGTAATCAACATGCTAATTCATGCTAAAATTACGCTAGAAACATGCTACTTAATTTAATTAATTAATTTATTTTTGAATAATCTATTATATTGTTTAAAATATATTAATAAATTATATTATTATAACATTTATATAGTATAATTATTATTTCATGATAAAATGTTAACAACATGCTAATTCATGCTAAAATTATGCTAGAAACATGCTATTTTATTTAATTTTAGTTTTATTAATTTTTGAATATAATCTATTATTAAAAATATATAAATTAATGTATTGTATTATTGTAACATATTAATATATTATAACAATTATTTCATGTAAAAATGCTAGCAACATGCTAATTCATGTTAAAATAGCGTTAGAAACATGCTATTTTATTTAATTAGTTTATTTATTTGAATATAATCAAATATAATATAAATTATATTATTAAAAAATATATATATATATATTAAATCAAATATGTTAAATATATATAAAATTATTTTAATATATTATTTCAGTATATTATAATGATAATTTCTTTTATGATTATTATTTTATTATTGTTAAAATGCTAGCAACATGCTAATTCATGGTAAAAAAAAATTACACTGGAAACATGCTACTTTATTTTAAATAATTAATGTATTTATTTTTGAATATATGATATTATTAAAAATATATATTAATATATTATGATAATTCATGTTAAAATGCTTGCAGCATGCTAATTCATGCTAAAATGACACTAGAAACATGCTATTTTATTTAATTTAAGTAGTTTATTTATTTATCTTTGAATATAAGCTGTTATATTATTAAATAATAAATTAGTAAATAATAGTTTTTAGAATATGTTAATATATTACAATTAATATTTCATGCTAAAATGTTAGCAACATGCTAATTTATGCTAAAATGACGCTAGAAACATGCTACTTTATGCTATCTATCTATCTATCTATCTGTCTATCTATCTATCTATCTATCTATCTATTTAGTTTCAAACTAAACAAGGTACTTCCAACAGGCTTTTTCAAGCCACCATAACATGTGTCTTCAAACTTTAATATCTAGTTATAATTTGCATTAACATAATAGTAACCTAATGTGTGTGTGTGTGTGTGTGTGTGCGCGCGCAGGTGAATGAGCTGGTGGACTGCAGGGACGTCAGCATCGGCGCCTGGTTTGAAGCAGTGATAGAGAAAGTGTCTCCGGCCAGTAAAGCACAGAAGAATAAAGACTCAGCGGCGCCTCGTGTGGGCAGACCCAGAAAAAACACCAATGGAAAACTGGACACTGAAGCACAAACATCCACAAACACACACACACACACTGACAGCAGCACAGCGGCGGCGGCGGACAGACTCACTACAGACAGCAGCAATGACCGCGTCTCCTACCACATCAGATATGAAGAGTAAGTGCACTCACACACACACACACACACACACACACACACACACACACACACACAGATTAAATGAATGTATGTAAATGTGTGTGTGTGTGTGTTACTGTTTGGTTTTTATATTAAGATGTGTGTGTGTGTGTGTGTGTGTGTGTGTGTGTGTGTGTGTGTGTGTGTGTGTGTGTTACTGGCTGGCTTTATTCTCATGATGTGTGTGTTCAGCTACCCAGAGAATGGAGTGGTGGAGATGAGTGTGTGTGACGTGCGTCCGCGCGCCCGCACTCTGCTGCGCTTCGATCAGCTGTGTGTGGGCGATGTGGTGATGGTCAACCATAACCTGGAGCTGCCGGAGGAGCGAGGATTCTGGTACGACGCCGAGATCACAGCGCTGAACGCCGTCTCACGCACAAACAAGGAGATCCGCGTCAACATACTGCTGGGGTACAACACACACACAGTACATATACACACACACACACACACACACACACACACACACACACACACACACACACATATGTGCAACTCCAAATCAGAAAAGGTTGGGACAGTATGGAAAACGCAAGTAAAAAAGGAAAGTAGTGATTTCTAAAGTTACTTTGACTTTTATTTCACTGCAGACGACACAACAAACATTATTAATGTGTTCCTCATCATTATTATTGTTTATTATTAAATAATTAAACAGGTATTTCAACAGGCTGTCCGCAGGGTCCGTTTATAAATGAAGTTTCACAAACTAATTTCGAGAGGAGCACGTGATATGATTGACTGCAGCTGGCCACTCATCTACATTCACTAGTTAGCCAATCAGATTAACCCCAACTCACTATAAGTAGCCTAGCTAGAACTACTCTCTTATCTTCGTTTTTCCAAAATAACCCCCCATCCACCCCTTCTCCTCCTTTCCTCCTTTACCACGGGGAGCTCTCGAGGACCACCGATCTCGTACTCCCCTCATATGTTCTATGGACCAGGCGGGAGCCCTGGGCTCAACTATCTCCGAGCTCAGGGTTCTCTCCCGGGACAGCATGCCAAACCTGCTAACAGTTGTCAAACAATATCTAAGTGTGAACTCTTGAAATCAATAAAAGAAAATTAAGGCCCTGAAAAGGTATAATAAAGTCTTAATTCTGTTTTTATGAGGTGTTGAATTTTCTTTAAGTGTTGTCCAAGTGTTTGACTCCAAAAAAAAGCATACATATATTTATTTTACTCGATTGGTTCAGGCCGGGTGCGTCCGCCCAAGCTCCTCTGTCCGGGTGATGTCAAGTAACTTGCGACAAACACGGGAAGGTGATGTGGCGCTCTCCACATGTAGCGAAACCAAAGAGCAGGGCTGTTCAATTGGCGGCCCCCAAGGCAATTTGTTCCGGCCCTCCAAATAGTGACCAAGACATCAAAAATATGCAGTTGAGGGCTGCTCAGAGCGTGAGTCACCTGACATTAAGCGAGTGGCGTGGGCAGCTGAAAACATTTGGATGCTTAAGCCTAAAGTCTTCTCAATGCTGCGTTTCTGTTGCGCGGATCAAAACTTAATGATGGAGGCCGCTGTGCTCAGTGGAACTGTCAGAGCTGCAGAAATGTTTCTGTAATCTTCCCCAGCCTTGTGCCTCCAGACAATCCTGTCTCTGAGGTCTACAGACAGTTCCTTTGTCTTCATGCTTGGTTTGTGCTTTGACATGCACTGTCAACCCTGAGAGCTTATATAGACAGGTGTATGCCTTTTCAGATCATGTCCAATCAACTGAATTGAGCACAGATGAACTCCAATGAAGCTGCTGAAACATCTCAAGAATGATCAGAGGAAACAGAATGGACCTGAGCTCAATTTAGAGCTTCACGCCAAAGACTGTCAATACTGATGCACATGTGACTTTACAGCTTTTTTATTTTTAATAAATGTGCAACAATTTCAAAACTCTTTTTGCACATTGTCATTATGGAGGATTGTGTGTAGAATGTTGAGGAAATAAAGGAATTTAATCCATTTAGGAATAAGGCTGGAACATAAACACATGTGGAAAAAGTCAAGCGCTATCAATACTTTCCGGATGCACTGTATACTATCAATACTCTTTAATTTTATTCCAACAACTGACTGGCTGTTGTTACCTCCCTCCCCAGTGACCTCTTCTGGTCCTCAGAAGCATTTCCACACCAACAGATCACACGAAATGTTGCAATACTTTTGATAAAAGCACTAAAAAACATGATCAACAATGTGTTATCAACATTAAAAGAAGTTAAGAAGTGCTACACATTTCAAACACAGTTGTATCAGTAAAGCATTTAGCACTGTGTAATGTTGCCAATCCACAACACAACACTTAAAAGACATTTAGAGACCGAAGACACCAAGTGATGAAGTGTTTCAGGTGTTTGTCTCATTCTTCCTGCAAACAAGTCTTAAGGTGGGCAGCACAACGGGGTCTTTGTTGTTCCATTTTGCACTTTAAAACGTGCCACACATTCTCTATTGGAGACAGGTCGGGACTTCAGGCAGGACAGTCCAGTACCTGTATTCTTTTCCTCTGCAGCCAGGACTTTGCGTCCCTGGAAAAGAGGGCAGCATATTGTTCTCTAAAATCTCTCTGTGCATTTTAGCATTAATGGAGCTTTACAGAAGTGCAAGCTACCTTGCCAAGAGCACTGACACAACCCCATACCATGATAGACCCTGGCTTTTGGACTTGGTGCTGGGAACAGTCTGGATGATCCTTTTCTTCTTTAGTCCAGAACACACAGCATTCATTTCCCCCCCAAAATACTGATTCATCTGACCACAGTACATGTTTCCACTGTGTGATGGTCCATCCCAGATGCCTCAGAGCTCAGAGAATTCGACGGCACTTCTGGACACTGTTAACATAGGGCTTCCTTTTGGCACAGTACAGTTTTGACTGGCGTTTGTGGATGTAACTACGTATTGTGGTGCTTGACAAAGGTTTACCGCAGTAGTCCTGAACCATGTGGTGATCTGGCTTATAGATGAATGAGGATTCTTGATGCAGCGCCCCCTGAGGGGTCGGAGGTCACGGTTGTTCAGCTTAGGCTTGCGCTCTTGTCCTGTACGCACTGAAACTCCTCCAGATTCTTCAATCTTTAATGATGTTCTGCACTGTTGAAGGTGAAGTATCCACATGTCTTCCTCTCTTTCTCTGAGGAGCATTGTGTTTACACAGTTCAGTCATTTTCAAACTGGTGATCCTCCTAAAGGACTAGACCTTTACTGATGCTGCTTCATAATCACACTCACCTTGGACATCACCTGTGGTCACATCACATCATTATTCAGCAGTTCACCTGATCACTGCCCTAAACTGCTCCTGCCACTGTTTCTGGAGTGTGTTGCAGCTCTGACTGACAGGAGAGGATGGAGATTTACACATGAAGTGAAGCTGAGCAGACACAACAGCAGATATTGTGTGTTCGTCCTGTCTGCAATCAAACACAAGTCAGAGTACATGTGGAAATCACTACTTTCCTTTGTTTATTTGCGTTCTCCATACTGATTTGGGGTTGTATAAACCAATAATGAGTAAAAGAGCAGATCTCAAGTGGTGTGTGTGATGTCAGAGAGATGCAGCTCTGTGATTGGCTGTTTCAGAGGGCCAGGCGACGTGATCTCAGACTGTAAGCTGCACTTTCTGGAGGAGGTTTATCAGATCGAGAAGCCTGGAGCTCCGGCTCTATCAGCAGCTGACGGGCCCTACAAACGTATGAGCATCTGTGTGTATGTGTAAAACTTGTGTGTGTGTGTAACCTGCCTGTGTGTAACCTGTGTGTATGTGTGTGTCAGGTAAGAGCGGTCCGGAGTGTAAGCACTGTAAGGCGGATCCGGACGCCGAGTGCCGCTTCTGCTCGTGTTGTGTGTGTGGAGGAAAGCAGGACGCGCACATGCAGCTGCTGTGTGATGAGTGTAACATGGCCTTCCACATCTACTGTCTGAACCCACCACTGTCAGCCATACCAGAGGACGAGGACTGGTCAGAACACACACACACACACACACACACAACACACACACCACACACACCACAACACACACACACACACACACACACACACACACACTATGCACACACTTTAAATACACACACACTTACAAACATATACTCTCTCTCACACATACACACACAGGTTATATACATTAACTCATACACAAACACGCACACCTTCTCACTCATACACTGACACACACTCACGCTTACACACATTCACACACACACATACTCACTCATACATACTTACTCATACACACACACACACACACTTAAAAACCCACAAACACACTTTCTCTCTCTTTCTCACACACATACACACACACTATACACTATACTACACACACATTTACACACTAGAGACACACACATTAAACCCACACAAGCACTCAACGCATACACAAACATATACTCACACTATCACACCATAAACTACAACAAACTAACACAATCCAAACACTTCCATACACACACACAAAAAAAACCTCTCGAAACACGTTATCAAGACACTCTCCCACAAACCTTTATACGACACACACATACAGACAAATCACCATCTATCACAAACTAATACACAGGCAAAACCTTTACACACACAAACAAAACTACTCGCGTATACACACATGGCGCACACAACACTCAAACACATTGACAAAGCACAGACTTCCATAAATGTTTATACATACAACACATGCACAAACATATATACAACACAAAATACAACTGATGAAACACACACACATACACACTATAATACACCACACACTCAACTAACAAACATATATATATATATATATTCAAACACGACACACACACAAGCCACACACACACACACACACACACACACACTATAATACACACTCACTAACAAACATATATATTCACACACACACACACACACTATAATACACACTCACTAACAAACATATATATATTCACACACACACACACACACACACACACACACACACACACACACACTATAATACACACTCACTAACAAACATATATATATATATATTCACACACACACACACACACACACACACTATAATACACACTCACTAACAAACATATATATATTCACACACACACACACACACACACACACACTATAATACACACTCACTAACAAACATATATATATTCACACACACACACACACACACACACACACACACACACACACTATAATACACACTCACTAACAAACATATATATTCACACACACACACACACACACACTATAATACACACTCACTAACAAACATATATATTCACACACACACACACACACACACACACACACACACACACTATAATACACACTCACTAACAAACATATATATTCACACACACACACACACACACACACACACACACACACTATAATACACACTCACTAACAAACATATATATTCACACACACACACACACACACACACACACACACACACCACACTATAATACACACTCACTAACAAACATATATATTCACACACACACACACACACACACACACACACACTATAATACACACTCACTAACAAACATATATATATTCACACACACACACACACACACACTACACACACACACACACACACACTATAATACACACTCACTAACAAACATATATATACACACACACACACAGACAACACAAACTCTCATACACATGTACACACTACACACACACACACTATACACACACTATACTATATTATGTTGCTCTTAATATGTTGACTGACAGTGTAACATCATGCACATAACTGTGTGTGCCCGTGTGTGTGTGCAGGTACTGTCCCACCTGTAAGAATGACAGCAGTGAGGTTGTTAAAGCCGGTGAGAAACTGAGGACCAGTAAGAAGAAATCCAGGATGCCGTCAGCGACTACAGAGAGCCAGAGAGACTGGGGCAAGGTGAGGCGGGCTTATGCTGCTTCATTATTCATCACGCATCCTCCGTCTGGACAGCTGTGAAGTTTATTTATAGACTAATCTTAAGAGGAGCACGTGCTCATGATTGACCACAGCCAGTCCCTGCACCAATTCACCAATCAGACAACCCGGATTTTCTCACCTTCTTCATCTTGAAGAATCCCCCATCTACCCCTACTCCTCCTCCCTTTTCCTAGATTAATCCAGGACAGGGTGGCACGGCGGCTCAGTGGTTAGCACTGTCGCCTCACAGCAAGAAGGTCGCTGGTTCGAGTCCCGGCTGGGCCAGTTGGTGTTTCTGTGTGGAGTTTGCATGTATGAGTGTGTGTGAATGAGTGTGTATGGGTGTTTCCCAGTACTGGGTTGCAGCTGGAAGGGCATCCGCTGTGTAAAACATATGCTGGAATAGTTGGCGGTTCATTCCGCTGTGGCGACCTCTGATGAATAAAGGAACTAAGCCGAAAAGAAAATGAATGAAAGAATGAATCATGCTGTGCTGTATTTATGAGCACTGAGGGATTCTGGGAAAGCAGGTGTGTGTGTGTGTGTGTGTGTTTTCACAGCTTTAATGCAAAAATTGGATTCTGATGCTGAAAAACAAGTCTTAAGGCATTTTGACAGTGTATAGTTCAGCATGATTTCTGTACTGTTATTGAAGGCTTGATTCTGATTGGCTGATGGTCACTCTCAGGTGTTTACTTATTGCCATATAAAGGCACAGCTAAAGTAGTTCCGGCAGGTTTTGAGGCCATTACAGCTCCATATCACTCCGCTGAATGATTAGAGTTTATTTCACAGCTCCAACAGTCAGACATCACATCAGAACACAACAGAAGGCAGCAGAGTTATTATCACTGTATTGAGTTATATTGAGTGTTGTATTTGTCAGTGTTCTGAGATGTCTCTGTGTTGTAGGGGATGGCGTGTGTGGGCCGCACTAAAGAATGCACCATCGTCCCGTCCAATCACTACGGCCCCGTTCCAGGCGTTCCCGTCGGAACCACTTGGAAGTTTCGTGTTCAGGTGAGGAGATCTGCTGCAGTGCATTCTGGGAAGTGATTTACAGTTAGTGCTGAAAGGCACAACATGGCTGCGCTCCACTCCACTTATAGACTGGCTGCGTCTGAAATTGCCTACTACTCAGTAGGATACTGCATTTGAATTTAAACGCACTACTCGGCTGTTTAGAAAGGTGCGTTCTATACAGTATGAATGTGAAAAGTATGACTGGAATTCAGACGTACTACATCCGCCATTTTGTCATGGTCACGTGACCTACCAGCGTCAGTTGCGTCGCTTCACTCCCATTCATGAATTCTCATCATGGGGCATCATGGGATAGCGTAGCGTGCATGGAATGCGCACTTCAGAATCTCGCCGGAAGTAGTAAGTCATCCGGGTACTTCTCACATATTGATTTTCCAATTCTTTGACATACTACTCGCCTCGCATAGTGATTTCAGTATGGAAGTATGCAGTTTTGGATGCAGCGTCTATCTTGTTTCCTCGAGGGAATCCCCACTGTCATTTTAAAGTGCGTTTCACTCCACTTCAGTTCACTAGTGAACAAGGGACATACACTCGACCCCTTGATTTTGACTGAAGGAGTGAGTGTTCAATTCAATTCCCCTTTATTTGTACAGCGCTTATACAATGTAGATTGTGTCAAAGCAGCTTCACATAAAAGGTCACAGTAAATAGGAACAGTGTAGTTCAGTTTGTAGTGTTTAAGTTCAGTTCAGTTGAGCTCAGTTCAGTGTGGTTTAATAATCACTACTGAGAGTCCAAATATTGAAGAGCAAATCCAACGATGCGCACCTCTACAGATCCTGAACCATGCAAGCCAGTGGCGACAGCGGAGAGGGAAAAAAAACTTCACTAAAGGCGGAAGTGAAGAAAAAAAAACCTTGAGAGAAACCAGGCTCAGTTGGGCACGACCATTTAATTTCTCCGCTGGCCAAACGTCTTGTGCAGAGCTGCAGTCTCAGTGGCGGAGGCTGGAAGCTGGCCTCAGCGAAGACTCGTCTGTCTCTGGAGCGTCACAGGAATCAGTCTCATGTTCTCCACTCCTCCATGACCACCACAGTAGCTGTTCAGGATACGGCCTTTCCAGGATATGGAAACCTTGGGATCATCTCGTCGTTGGTCTTGGATCGAATCAGTGACTCTGCATAGTCTGAGGGCCTCGGGAAGAGTATCCCCAGGTGGAAATGGAGAATAAAGAAAATAATTAGCGTAGCTGCTGTTCACAGTGTATATCAACAAGATGCAGAACCTGTGTGGAAGCCCCCTAAGTGGTGCACTAAGTGTATGCTTTACTGAACAGAGAGGTCTTTAATCTAGTTTTGAATTGGGAGAGTGTGTCTGAGCCTCGGACGTTATCAGGAAGGCTATTCCAGAGTTTAGGAGCTATAAATGAGAAGGCTCGACCTCCTTTACTCGACTTTGCTATTCTAGGTACTACTAGAAGCCCTGAGTTTTGTGTGTTTCAAGCCGGCAGCTAGCTCTCTTCAGCTCTCACATGGTCGCCCACTGAAGCTAAGCAAGGCTGCGTATGGTCAGAACCGAGATGGGAGACCACATGGGAAAGCTAGGTTGCTGTAAGTGGTGTTAGTGAGGCCAGCAGGAGGCGCTCAACCTGCTGTCTGTGTGGGTCCTAACACCCCAGTGTATTGATGGGGACAACAGTGTTGTGACCAATTTGCACCGCGTTTCTTCAGTTGTTAGTGTTTGTAATTGCATGTGCTTTCTTAAATTGCAGCGCGTTAAGCTCTCTCGGCCAGCGTACGATTCGTTATGCTCTAATAAAATGCTAAAGTAAATAAAGGAAAAGCTTAAATTTGCCCTTTTCTGTTTACATCTCGACTCAACAGTTTGAAGCAGATAATAATTACGTCAACACATCTTAATTATTGAGCAGTTTTACAGTGTCGATATCTTCTGTGTACTTTATGCTTGCGATACCAAGGCAACAATGCATTTTAATTAAAACGTTATTAAACGCTGCTTTATTCGCTAATGTTCAATGCAATATTCCAGATTTGTGCATAAGTATTATTTGCATCTTTGGATGGAAACACAGACATCCTCAGTATTTTTTGCTCTTGCTTTGACACTCTTCAGAATATCTAGTTTTGTGTTCAACAGAAGAAAGGAACTCCTAAACGTTTACAACCTCTCGAGTGGAATGCTGAGGAAATGTTCATTCTAGTGTGAACTGCCCCTTTCATCTGTGTTTGTGTGCTCAGGTGAGTGAAGCCGGCGTTCACAGGCCGCATGTTGGAGGAATTCATGGACGGAGCAACGACGGCTCGTATTCACTGGTGCTCGCTGGAGGATTCGAGGATGAAGTTGTGAGTGTTGCTTTATTAGCGATTATGTATTGTGTATGCTCTGCTTATGTATGTGTATGTAAATCACTTTGAACAGAAGTGTCCGCTAGGCTTGAGCGGTATCCAAATTTTGGTACAGTCAAACCTCCTCCATATTTGACCTCAGTATGC
Source organism: Danio aesculapii (assembly GCF_903798145.1). NCBI lineage: Eukaryota > Metazoa > Chordata > Actinopteri > Cypriniformes > Danionidae > Danio > Danio aesculapii. Next base: position 45,909,709 of record NC_079455.1, on the reverse strand, counting down.
GTTACCATAGCAACTGTAGAATCATCACAACAGATCAATTACTACACTTATTCTGTTGTGATTGCGTTACCATAGCAACTGTAGAATCACCACAGCATATCAATTAATATACTGTAGTGGTTGCGTTACCATAGCAACTGTAGAATCATCACAACAGATCAATTATTATATTTGTTGTGTTACCATGGCAACTGTAGAATCATCACAACAGATCAATTACTAAAATTGATGTTACCATAGCAACTGTAGAATCACCACAACGAATAAACCAGTATAGAAGTTTTGTTACCATAGCAACTGTAGAATCACCACTTTACTATAGTTTCAATTACTATAGTTGTGTGTGTGTGCGCGTGTGTGTTTGTGCGTGTTTTGCTGGTTTCAGGATCGGGGTGACGAGTTCACCTACACCGGCAGCGGAGGTCGTGACCTGTCGGGAAACAAGCGCATCGGCGAGCACTCGTTCGATCAGACGCTCACACACATGAACAGGTGATCCATGTGATCCAGGTGATCTCTCTTGCTTATGTCATGTGGCTGTGCGTGTTTCTCGTTGACCTCTGACCTCTCAGGGCTCTGGCGCTGAACTGCGACGCGCCGCTCAATGACAAGAACGGGGCCGAGTCTCGAAACTGGAGAGCGGGAAAACCGGTGAGGGTGATCCGCAGCTCCAAGGGCCGACGCATCAGCAAATACGCTCCTGAGGAGGGAAACAGATACGACGGCATTTATAAGGGTACACACACACACATATATCCACACACATATATACATATATATATATATATATATATATATATATATATATCCACAAACACACATACACATGAACATACTCAGGTTCGCAAACATACACACATAAAACACACAAACGCATATACTTACACATTAGAGATGCGCGGATCAGCTGAAAATGCCACCCAAATCCGTGTCTTCATACTAATCGTACACCCGCCACCCGCCCGCACATATAGTTTTATCTGATATATGTATTCGCACCCGACCCGCATCCGATCGTCACTTTAATAATTGAATTCTTTGTTTTAGGCATGATAGGTCACCGTCAGGGCCGGAGCAAACTGAACTGGAGCTCTAGGCGAAAGATGCTCATGCCGCTCTCATACCGAAAGCGAAACGAGAGACGAGGGTGTGATTGCGCGTGTACGACCTCTCTATTCTGCCACCTGGGTCGCCTCTATGGACGCGCCGGCTCTGGTCACCGTGGATATTAACAGCAGATTCAGTGACCTGTAATCTGCGCTTCTCTGATAGTAAAATAATACGCTAATCGTAAACGTTTTTAAATAAATATTAATTTATAAAAACAAAAGTTTGTCTTTTGTTACGATCCTTGATTAAAATATGTCTAGGGAATTAAAGGAGTAACATAAAGATGACCAAAGTATAAACTGGAGATTAAAATGGCAAGAGAAGACACAACTACAAATTAGCACCGCAAAAGATGTATGCTCCCACAGTATGTACAATATTATAAACAATAAGATGAAGTTGAAAATAACCAAGATAAACCCGGGAGAGGGAACTGAAGTTGCGCTAGCAAAAATCTAAGAAATAAATATAACAAAAATATTCCCTTAACTCCTCCCCAAACCACTAAATAAGAAACAATATGAAAAGAAAAATCTTCAGCGCCAAAAGCGCCCTGAACTTACACTAATCTGAAAATAGAAATACAAAATTAGCGCACTTCGCTAACTAGTGTGTCTATACATCAATAATCCTGCGTGCAAAGTATGTATGTCACGTGACTTACTATGTTGTTCCAGATCTCCCTTGTCATAAGTCACAGAAGGTTTTGAAATGGAGCATTTAGCGGGCTGAAGATGTAAAAACACACATCAGAACTCTCAAACAAATCTCACCTCAAAGTCAACATCAGTAACAGCTACAAAACACACGGACACCACCAACAGACAACAAGCCCAAAACAACAACAGCAGCAGCGGCAGCTCATCTCTTCCTGTTGCGCTTCCTATTTAAAGAGCTCTGCAACAATCGTGATTAGCAGAAGAGAGAAGTCGTCGTCACATGGTTGATTTAGAGTGGCAGTCCTGTCAGGCCAATAGTACTTCGAAGTAGGCGGTACCTGTAAAAATGATAGGGCCAGTAAGAGAGAGAGAGAAAGAGAGACGGATAGAGACAGAAAGAATATACACGCAAAACTGTGCGGTTCATAACATCTTTAGACTACATTTTCTTCATTTTCTAATAGATACAGAAAGTCAAAATAAGACATTAGAGCGTTTACAGATAAGGGAACTAAATAACAAAAAGGGTGCCGCTTCAGCCTATACGGCAGCTATGTTGTGTTTACTTGGCCTTTTTCTGCGCACTGTGCAAAAACAGAACAGCATCTACTGTGCCTGGATTCGGGCGATTCCGCCTCGCCTCCAAAACGTGGCCAGCTGCACTGAATGAGCGTTCGCTTTCACCGCTTGTTGTAGGAATGAACAAGATTCTCCTCGCAGGGCGCTGCAGTCGTGTAAGCGATCTTGTTTCTCCCAGAACGAGAGCAGATTTTCCTCTGATGACTCCTCTAACTGAAGCTTTAACACCTCAGTAGGCTACTCTTGCACTTCATCCATTATTTTGGGCGTCTCATATCTTCCCATTCTGCAAAGCCCACTCACTGCTTTTTCGTTGGTTCACAGCCATGCCCCGCTACATCCCCCCGCGACCCACCCGCAATTAATCAGAATGTATTTTTTTTATTACCTGACAGCGCCCACGGATATAACCGCCATCCGCGCATCACTAACACACATACATAAATTTCCACAAACACACACATATATACAAACATACACACACATATATATCCACACATATACATATACATAGTCGCACTCACAAACATAGACACATGAACACACACGTGCACACACAAACATACACACACATATAAACACACATATATATCCACACATATACATAGTCGCACTCATGAACACACATATACACACAAACATACACACACATATATAAACACACATATATATCCAAACATATACATATACATACTCGCACTCACAAACATACACACATAAACACACATATACACACACGTGCACACACAAACATACACACATAAACACACATATACACACACGTGCACACACAAACATACACTCACATATATAAACACACATATATATCCACACATATACATATACATACTCGCACTCACAAACATACACACATGAACACACATATACACACACGTGCACACACAAACATACACACACATTTATATAAACACACATATATATCCACACATATACATAGTCGCACTCATGAACACACATATACACACAAACATACACACACATATATAAACACACATATATATCCACACATATACATACTCACACTCACAAACACACACACATGAACACACATATACACACACGTGCACACACAAACATACACACACATATATAAACACACATATATATCCACACATATACATATACATACTCGCACTCACAAACATACACACATGAACACACATATACACACACGTCATAAATCACAAATGATCAGTGTCTTCAATCACAAGTGACTTATTTTAGATCTCAAATGCTGAAATACACATTAGTAGTAGCAGAACATTTGATTGATTTTAATTGGAATGAATAATACTAATTAAAGCAACGCAACATCCAAATAATCATAAAGAGCCCGTGATGTTTCACAGTACAAGCAGTAGATACAACCATTGAGTTTCTTTTGTGTGATAATATTAAAACACTCAGTCAGGTCTGCGCATAGTAGTGAGTAAATAGATTAGGGATAGAGATGGCGTCGGCTTCTCCATACGTGAAGACTGCCTATTATCATTTACAGTTGATGAAACACACTACGGTTGTCTGTGAAGAGTAATAATCATATAAGCATGATCTGATAACGTGCTTACTTCATACAGTATACACACTGTGTGCATAATTAGACATGTTGTGCTGTCCGTAACTCTACTTTTGCACATGCGGGTCAGTTTAGGAACAGGATCTGTTCACACTGCAAATCTGATATCGGCCACATTTATAAGAGCAGTGTGAACAGCCATGCAGAACCATCAGATCTGAGAAAACAGCAGATTTGAGGACTAAGCCTGGCAGTGTGAACGTAGCCTATGTGTATCTGAAATTAATAAAACACATCTGCTAATTATATTTGAATGGATTGACTCCGTTGTGTGTTTTACAAACTCTAAATGTCTTATTTTACTAGTACTTGTGTGTATACACGTCTAAAAAATAAATTAAGCATTAGGCGGTTAAAACGCTGCTCAATTGTGATGATATGACATGTGTTTCTCAGCGGAGTTTAGTTGGTTTTGTTTTCGGGAAAAAAAAAAAAACGAAAAAAGAAGCACTTTTCCGACGGTCCCTAACTGAGAGCTCTTCCGGTTTAAACGCTTGTTGCGACCAAGCGGCAACCTCCCGCTCTCCCTCGGGAAGCCAATACGGAAGTAACTGAAACTGCAATTCATCAAAATTCCGCTAGTCCTGGCTCCATAATAGAGCAAATTGTAATTGAGCCCACTGTCAGAATGGCCAACTTTACAGCAGAAAAAAGGTGTTTACAGCCCTGGTACAAAGAACCATTTTGGTTCATATAGCTATTATTACCCTCCATGACAACTGTGAGGGGGGGTGAATTTTTTATAACTCATCCATTTCCTTTATATTAGGTTATATAAGTTTGCATAATTAAGGGCGTGGCCACTTGAGTGACAGCTAGGTCTCGCTGGTCGCCGTCACTTCACCTCAGCTGAATCCGGCAGATTAGCCACTGATCTCGGCATATTCATCGTATTTTTGTGTTGTTTTATGTGGCTTTACACAGTCAGCTGCCTTTTGGACTTATTTCTTACAATTATCAGATGATATGGGATGCTGTGTGCATTTAATTGTGCTCACAAACCATTCATATGGCCTCGTTTCCCATGTGAGTAAAGTTATATACTTATACACCATCTCTATAAATGTGTGTGTTTTATTTAAGATCATTATCATTTATATTTTTCTTTAGACCCGTAAAGCACTCCAGAATCTGACAGATTCATTAGCTGTAGGCTCTAGAACAGTCATCTGAAGCGTTGTCATACAGTGTTATGCTGGAGTTCATCAATAGTCTTTGCATTTACTAACACACACTATATCTGAAGTGTTGGGAAGTAATTTGCGTTTCCTCTGTAGAAAAACATCATAAGAGCAATGTTTAGTGGCTCATGTATTACTAAAGTGTTTTAAAAGTCTAAACACTTTATTGATATAGGTGTACAGCCAAGCACATGTGGTCAGAACACAAACGAGTCGCAGTAATAGAGTATCAATCCGTTTCTCCCAAGTAAAAATCTGTCTGCCAGCTCCAAGCAGTGTGCCAGCAGGTGTCTGTAGCTCCGCCCACTCTCCGCCTCTTTCCCCTTGTTTGGTATCCCGCCGTGGGGTGCGATGACGCGCAATACAAAATGGTGAACGGTTGGCCACGCTACTTGTAGCTTCTTTTGCGCTCCTCAGAAACCTATGGGTGACGTCACGGATACTCCGTCCATATATTTTACAGTCTATGGTTGTGACTGCTTAAACGAAGCAGTGCTCGTAATATCGAGTGACAAAAAAGAAAAAGACAGCTGTGAAACAGATCCTGCTTTGTCTTTTTGTAGGAAACACAGTTTAGATCTTTTTTTGGTATTTTGAGTTTTTTGAGTTCATGCCGTCTATCGCTGAATGTGTCCGGGATACCGAAAACAAAACCAACTTAACCCCGCTGTCTTTCTCTGTCTCAGCACCAGACACAAAACAACAGCACCAGGGACTTTACAGTTCTCACTTCAACACAGAACAAAAGTAGGAGTCTGTAGTGATTTACCCAGCTGTTGCTCCCTTCCGCATCATCCCTGTCTTTGAGGCGCTGAACTCTATCAGTGCGCGAGAGACGGAGAGAGACCGTGTTCACTGGTCAGGCCGTGTTTTAACCAAACGTCTCCGTGTCGCGCAACAGCGAATCGATTATGAAATTTGTTGCCAATGCTTTTAGTAATTAATCGATTCGTTGTTGCAGTCCTAATACAAACACACGCATATATATACACACACACACACACACACACACACACAAACATTGCTAAATAAAGCTGCTCACAGTGAATAATAGTGTGTGTGTTTAGCTGTGAATAACTGATCATCACAGGAACATCTGATGTCGGTTTCTCACATTAAACAGCTTGTAAACATCAACAGATCATCATCACAACATGATCACACACACCAGAGGATGCCTGATGACATTTATATCTCTGTGTGTGTGTATGTGTGTGTGTGTGTCAGGTGGTCAAGTACTGGCCGGAGATCGGGAAGTGTGGTTTTCTGGTGTGGCGGTACCTGCTGCGGAGAGATGATCTGGAGCCCGCGCCGTGGACACCTGAGGGCATCGAGCGCAGCAAGAAACTGGGCCTCAAAGTGCAGGTGTGTGTGTGTGTGTGTGTGTGTGTGTGTGTGTGTGTGTGTAAAACAATGGAGACTTGTGGAATGACCCCACAGTTCACAAAAACAAACCTGTGTGTGTGTGTGTGTGTGTTCAGTATCCTCCTGGTTATCTGGAGGCGATGGCCAATAAGACGAAGCGTGAGGCGACAGTGCGGGCGACGGGCAGCCAATCACGCAGCAGAAAGAGAGGAAGACCTCGATGCTCCCGACTGAAGAAACTGCAGGAGGAGGAAGAAGAGGAAGAGGAGAAACAACCTGCGCTGAACGCTGAAGAAGAAGAAGAAGAAGAACAGAGCGACGACAGCGGAGGAGACATGCAGGAGGACGACAGCACAAGTACACGCGCACACACACACACACACACACACACACACACACACACAATCACACATACATGTACAGACAAACACTTTCACAGACATGCACACTCATACACACACAGCGCCCCCTGTTGTTGAGGAACCTACTGTATTTAATCACCTGTGTGTGTTTATGTGTGTCAGGTGTGTGTGAGGAGCAGGAGGAGCCGCAGGAGAAGCGTCTGAAGGAAGTGGAGTCGTTCGTTCTGTCAGAACAGCAGAGGAATCTCATACAGGAAGACGAACCTAACAGGAAACTGTGGGACGAGGCTATGAGCTTCCTGACGGAGGGACCGGTAACACACACACATACAGTATACACTCACACATATACACAGACACACACACACACATATAAACACACACATGCATATAATTAACACACATACATAAATCACTACATATAAACACACACAATACTATATAATAATATATATATATAACGCATACACGTATATAAACACATACATATATAAACACACACACACCACACACACACACACACACAAATATATATATATATATATATAGAATATATATATATATATATATATATTATATATATATATATGTATATATATGCACACACACACAACACACATATAAACACATACATATTTAAACACACACACACACACATATATATATATATATATATATATATATATATATATATATTTATATATTTTATTATATATATAATATATATATATATATTATTTTATTTATATATACGCACACACACACACAACACGCATATATAAACACATACATATATAAGCACACATACATATATATACACACATACGCATAAACACACACACATATAAACACACACATACATATATAAACACAAACACATAAATAATCACACATACATATATAAACACACATACACATAAACACACACACACATAAAACACACACACACATATAAACACACACATACATATAAACACACACATACATATATAAAAACACACATACTATATAAACACACACATACATTATATATATATATATAGATAACACACACATTCATAAAAACACAAAATATATATATATATATATATATAAAAACACACACATATAAACATGCCATAAATATATATATATATATACACATAAACATACACATATAAACACACATATACACATATAAACACACATATACACATATAAACACATACATATATAAACACACACATACATATATATATATAACACAACACCCACACACACATATATATATATATATATATATATATATATAAATAAAAACACATACACATATAAACACATACACACAAACACACGTACACAAACACACACATACATATAGAAACAAACATACAAACACACATATATAAACATATACACATTCATAAACACACATACATATATAAACACACAAATACATAAACACACATACATATATAAACACACACACATATAAACACACACATACATATATAAACACACATACACATAAACACACACACATATAAACACACACATACATATATAAACACACATACACATAAACACACACACATACACATAAACACACACACATATAAACACACACATACATATATAAACGCACATACACATAAACACACACACATATAAACACACATACATATATAAACACACACATACATGTATAGACACACATACACATAAACACACACATACATATATAAACACACACATAGATATATCAACACACATACACCTAAACACACACATACATATATCAACACTTATATATATATATATATATATATATAAACACACAAACATATAAACAAACACACACCTACATAGACATGCATATATAAACACAAAGACATACTCAAATTAACGTATACATATACACACACACATACAAACACACAAATAAACACATGCATAAAAATATGAGCTCACACTCATACAAACACATATTGACACACACACACACTTAAACGTGGTGTTAATCTGCTTGACTTCCTGTCGTCCTGCAGAACTTCCTGCGTAAAGTGGAGCAGCTGTTCATGTGTGTGTGCTGTCAGGAGCTGTCGTTTCAGCCTGTGACCACCGAGTGTTCACACACCGTCTGTAAGGTCAGTCACGCTCACCACACCGGGAAAACACACACACACACACACACACGCACACACACACACACACACACACACACAATATTGTTTAGGAGTTTTACAATAATGACAATAGTTTACAATAATTGGTGTTTGTTTGTGTGCATGCGTGCATGTGTGTGTGTGTGTATGTGTGCATGTGTGAGAGTGTCTTTGTGTGTGTATGCGTGTGTGTTTACGTGTGTGCATGTTTGTGGATGCATGTGTTTGTGCGTGTGTCTATGCATGTGTGCGTGAGTGTGTGTGTATGTGTGCGAGTGTTTGTGTGTGAATGTGTGTGTTCATAAATGTGTGTGAGCATGTGTGTGCGTACTTGCGTCTATGTATGTGCGCGTGTGTGTGTGTGTATATACGTGTGCATGCATGCGTGCGTATGTGTGTGTGTGTCCATGTGTGTGAATGTGTGTGTTCATGAATGTGTGTGTGCGTGCATGTGTGTGTGTGTGCTTGCATCTGTGTATGTGCCCGTGCGCAAGTGTTGGTGTTTGTGTATGTGTGTGCATGTGTGAGAGTGTCTTTGTGTGTGAATGTGTGTGTGCATGTGTGAGAGTGTCTTTGTGTGTGAATGTGTGTGTGCATGTGTGAGAGTGTCTTTGTGTGTGAATGTGTGTGTGCATGTGTGAGAGTGTCTTTGTGTGTGAATGTGTGTGTGCATGTGTGAGAGTGTCTTTGTGTGTGAATGTGTGTGTGCATGTGTGAGAGTGTCTTTGTGTGTGAATGTGTGTGTGTATGAATGTGTGTGTGTGTGTGTGAGAGTGTCTTCGTGTGTGAATGTGTGTGTTCATGAATGTGTGTGTGCGTGTTTGCGTCTGTGTATGTGTATGTGGGCATGTGTTGGTGTTTGTGTGTGTGTATGCGTGTGTGCATGCATGCTTGCGTATGTGCATGTGTGTGTGTCTTTGTGTGTGAATGTGTGTGTTCGTGAACGTAAGCCTGCATGTGTGCACCTACTTAAACTGCATCCTAAAAGCATATCATTTGCTTGTGTGTATGATTTGTGTGTATGTATGTGGGCGTGTCTGTGTGTGTGTGTGTGTGTGTGTGTGTGTGTGTGTGTGTGTGTGTGTGTGTTCACCTAGCTAAACTACATCCTATAATTATGTGATTAGTCTGTGATGAAAAAGTGCATGATTGTGTGTGTGTGTGATGATTGTGTAGACTCTTCTGGGGGCGGGGTTAAAGATAGAACGGCCTCGTCTGATTGGTCAGAACCGGTTGAACAACTAATTCATGCAAGACACAAATGCACACAGATGAAATAAACATCACTGCTCACACCTTCATCACATGATGTATCACACAACCCTACAGCTGAACGCTTGTATAATAGTGTGTGTGTGTGTGCGTGTGTGTGTGTGTGTGTGTGTGTGTGCAGTCGTGTCTCCAGAGGTCGTTCCGCGCTGAGGTGTTCACCTGTCCCGCCTGCAGACATGACCTGGGCAAAGACTACAGTATGAGCCTCAATAAAAGCCTGCAGCTGCTCCTGGATCAGTTCTTCCCCGGATACAGCAAAGGCCGATGAGTGTCTGATCACGTACACAGACACACACACACACACACGCATACACACACACACACACACACACACACAGCCTGACATCACACCACTCCATACGGTTTTCCTGCAGCTTGAGGAGCAACATGCACGCACGCACACACACACACACACGCACACGCACACGCACACACACACACACACACACACACACACACAGTTCAGCAGAAAATAACCCCTCACAATAGGCAATGATGTTTTGCACTGAGAGTCTTAAAGTCTGTTTATCAAGATGAATCTAAAGCACTGACACATTTAACCCCAAATTCATTTCAACATTTGACTCTACTTTTATTTGCATCTCTTATTTTTAAAGCTGTTTTTGATTTCTCATTTGCATATTTTAGCATATTTTAGCTTATATTAATGTTGTAAATGGTTTAAGTTATATGAAAATGACATCATTATTACTTTAAAATAGGCTTCATTTACTTAAAGTAAAATAATCATTAATAATCATCAGCAAAATATCATCTTTATTCTCTTAAAGAGCTCATTTTCCCCCAAAAAATCATAATCACTTTAGAAATTAATATTTGCTGTATGAATCTTGAAGCCAAATTTGTCAAGATTAATGTTAAAGCACTGACACCAAATTCATATGAATATTTCTACATTTTTACTAATTAGTTCTTTATTATCTCTTGTATTTAAAGCTGTTTTTGATTTCTCATTTGCATATATTAGCATAATATTATTTGCTTATATTAATGCTATAACTGGTTTAGATTATGTAAAGATGATGTCATTGTTGCTTTAAAATAGGCTTCATTTACTTAAAGCAAATAATCATTAATAATCATCAGCAAAATATCATCTTTATTCTCTTCAAGAGCTCATTTTCCCCCATAAACTAAATCAGAAATTAATATTTGCTGTAGGAATCTTGAAGCCAAATTTATCAAGATTAATGTTAAAGCACTAACACCAAATTCATATTAATATTTCTACATTTTTACTAATTAGTTTTTTATTATCTCTAAAATAATCATTAATAATCATCAGCAAAATTTACATTTTAGTACCTCATTTTCCTCCATCAAGTAATTAATAATCACATTAGAAATGACATTTTGCTTTAAGAAACTTAAAATCAATTCTTTCAAGAGTCATCTATAAAAAATTCCCCAAATTCATATTCATTTACCCTGATTTTAATTTAGAGTTTTTATTTGCATTTCTTTATTTTTATGTTAATTTAGATTTCTCATTTGCATATATTAGCATAATATTTTTGCTTTTATTGTTGTAAATAGTTTAAAATATTTAAAGATTGCATCATTATTACTTTAAAATAGGCTTCATTTACTTAAAGTAAAATAATCATTAATAATCATCAGCGAAATATCATCTTTATTCTCTTCAAGAGCTCATTTTCCCCCATAAACTAAATCATAATCACATTAGAAATTAATATTTGCTGTAGGAATCTTGAAGCCAAATTTATCAAGATTAATGTTAAAGCACTGACACCAAATTCATATGAATATTTCTACATTTTTACTTATTAATTTTTTATTATCTCTTATATTTAAAGCTGTTTTTGATTTCTCATTTGCATATATTAGCATAATATTATTTGCTTATATTAATGTAAATGGTTTAAATGATATAAAGTTGTCATTGTTGCTTTAAAATACACTTAATTTACTTAAAAGAAAAGAATCATTAATAATCTTAAGTAAAAGAGCTCCTTATTCTCCATCAAATAAAACAAACTCATTAGAAGTTACATGTTGCTTTAAGAAACTTAAATTAATGTAAAGCACTGACACATTTAACACCAAATCTATATTAATTTTCCCAGATTTTGACTTTTATATACGTTTTTATTTGCATCTCTTATTTTTAAAGCTATTTTGATTTCTCATTTGCATATATTAGCATAATTTCTTTACCTTATATTAATGTTAAAGTTATTTTTGAATATATTAGTATATATTTTTTGCTTGTATAATTGTATTAATTATTTAAATGATATAAAAATGCTGTAATTATTTCTTGATTTCTTTAAAGCAAAATAATCAAATTAATCATTAATAATCATATATATAATTTTCAGTCGCTTCAATGGCTCGTTGTTCCCCATAAACTAAAACATAAACACATTAGTAATTGCAATTTGCTTTAAGAATCTTAAACTATTTTATCATGATTTATTGAAAGCACTGATGTATTTTACCTCATATTCATATTCATTTTCACCAGATTTGGACTTTTGAGTGTTTATTTGCATCTCTTCATTTTAATGTTATTTAGATTTCTCATTTGCATATATAATTACCTTATATTAATGTTATTAATGGTTAAAATTATATAAAGATGAGGTCATTTTCTTAATTTTCTTTAAGCAAAAGAATCATTAATAATCATAAGCTAAATATAATCTCAGTACCTCAAGAGCTCATTTTCCCAATAAAATAAATCAGAATCACATTAGAAATTATATTTTGCTTTAAGAATCTTAAACTCTATTTCTTTTAATATTTATCTAAAGCACTGACACATTTAACCCCAAATTCATATACATTTTCCCAGATTTCTCACTTCTGAGTTTTATTTGCATCTCAAATTTTTTATGTTAGTTTGGATTTCTCATTTGCATATATTAGCATAATATTTTTGCTTATATTAATGTTGTAAATGGATTAGATTATGTACAAATGACAGCATTGTTACTTTAAAATAGGCTTAATTTTCTTAAAGCAAAAGAATCATTATTAATCATTTGCAAATTATAAATTTGAGTACTTCAAGAGCTCATTTTCCTCCATCAAGTAATTAATAATCACATTAGAAATGACATGTTGCTTAAAGAATTTTAAAATCAATTCTTTTAAGATTCACCTGTAAAATTCCCCAAATTCATATTCATTTACCCTGATTTTAATTTTGAGTGTTAATTTGCATTTCTTTGTTTTTATGTTAATTGTGATTTCTCATTTGCATATATTAGCATAATATTTGTGCTTATATTAATGTTGTAAACGGATTAGATTATGTAAAAATGACATTATTGTTACTTTAAAATGGGCTTAATTTTAAAGCAAAATAATAATTTTAATCATTAATAATCATAAGCTAAATATTATTGTGAGTACCTCAAGAGCTCATTGTTCTCCATAAAATAATTCATAATCACATTAGACGTTATATTTGGCTTTAAGAAACTTAAAACCAGTTTTTTCAAGATTTATCTAAAAAAATCCCCAAATTCATATTCATTTTCTCAGATTTTAATTTTTATTTGCTTATTTTTTATTAAGTTATTTCTCATATATTAGTATCATATTTTAAACTTCATATTATTGGGAAAAACTTGATTATATTTTTAAAAAGGCTTCATTTTTTCCTATTGCGCCATATAATTATTAAAATCTTCTCAATTATTACTTATGAACTAATTAAGAGCTCATTTTTCACCATTTAGAAAAAATTGAAAAGACATTTTGCTGTAAGAAACTTTAATACATATTTTAAGCATTTACACATTTATCCTTAATTCACATTAATATTCCCAAATGTTTGAGTTTTTGTTTGCATCTCTTTATTTTAATGTTCATTTAGATTTCTCATTTGCATATATTAGTATAATATGTTTTGCTTATATTAATGTTTTAATGGTTTAGATTATATTAAAATGACAGCATTGTTCCTTTAAAATAGGCTTAATTTTCTTAAAGCAAAAGAATCATTAATAATCATCAGCAAAATATCATTTTTCATTTAATTTGTCAAGAGCTCATTTTTCCCCATAAAATAAATCATAATCACATTAGAAATTACATGTTGCTTTAAGAATCTTAAAGCCAGATTTATCAAGCTTCATCTGCAGCACAGACACATTTAACCGCTCATTTATAATCATTTCCCAGATCTTTTATTTCTGTTTGCATTTGCTCTTTTTTTTTACATTTCATTTTTTAACTTGTTATTTTTTCATTCTCATTTATTAGTATAATATTTTTGCTTTTATTAATGTTGTAAATGCTTTAGATTATATAAAATGACATTATTGTTGCTTTAGGGCGAAGCAGTGGCGCCTCACAGCAAGAAGGTCGCTGGTTTGAGCATTGGCTCAGTTGGTGTATCTGTGTGGAGTTTGCATGTTCTCCCTGCGTTCCCGTGGGTTTCCTCCGGATGCTCCGGTTTCCCCCACAGTCCAAACACATGCAGTACAGGTGAATTGGGAAGGCTAAATTGTCCGTAGTGTTTGTGTGTGTGAATGTATGTGTTTCCCAATAGTGGGTTGCAGCTGGAAGGCCATCCGCTGTGTAAAACAAATGCTGGATGAGTTGGCGGTTCATTCCGCTGTGGCGACCCCAGATTAATGAATGAATGAATGAATTGTTGCTTTAAAATAGGCTTCATTTTCTTAAGGCAAAATAGTCAATAATACTCATAAGCAACATCTCATTGTTCATATAAACACATTTTGCTTTAAGACTCTTAATGCCTAATTTTTCAAGATTAATTTAAAGCACTTTAACCCCAAATTCCTATTATTTGTCCAGATTTGTCCTTTTTATTTGCATTTGCTCTTATTTTTCTCATTTATTAGTATCATATTTTTGGCTTATTTTGTTTAAAGGCTGAATTGTCTTAATGCAGCATATAATTATTAATATAATCTCAGTTATTACTGATGAACTTATGAAGTATTGAAATGACATTTTGCCTTGAGAATAAGTATATTATACATATTTAAAGCATTCACACATTTAACCCCAAAATTATATGAAAGCTTTTGATTTGCATCTCATATTTTTATGTTGTTTTTTATTTTATTTTAGAGCAGATTAGTATTGAAACAAGCTTAATATTAAAGATAATTGAGCAATTTCAGTGTTTCAATAATCCACTATATAAATACAGTTATTAATATATCAGTTATTGCCTTATATTAATGGTGTAAACTGTTTAAATTGGAAAAATAATACTAATATTATTATAAAATAGGCTTCATTTTCTTAATGCAACATATTCACGCAATTATTGCTGATGAACAGATTGTGTTTCTCTCTAAAATCAAACACAAACACACCAGAAATCCCTTTTTTAGCATGAAGAAACTTAATAAAGCCTATTCTTCAGCACTTAAACACATTTAATCCCATTTTAACATTGAGTTTTGCTTTTATTTCTCATGATTCTAGATATATATGTGTTTTAATATTGAATAAATGTATAAATACAGTTTTTAAATACATCAGTGTCTCCTGCATTAGTTTAATGGGGTGAAATGTGCTCAGATTTTAGGGAAATGATGTCATTACTCTCAATCTCTTCATCTTCTTAATGCCTCGTGTAGTTTTGAAATCAAAAGCAAACATTTGGACACGCGTCAGGCTCATGTCTCACCATTAAAGCAAGTCAGACGCTTCTTTCCATTGAAACACATGTAAGCCCAGACGCTTATCATGTTCTCATTAGGGACTTTTATTCTGCCTTTTGGGTCTTGTTCTGTTTATTTTAATGGTGGCAGTGCAGCGTCATGTGTACATGTGTTTCATGTGTCCGCTTACTGTGTAAATCTGCAGTGCCGTGACGGGCTCAGATGGGTTTCAGTGTCAGAGCATTAGACCAGCTTCAGTGATGGATGAGCCTGACCTGCTGAAAACACACACACACACACACACACACACACACACACACACACACACACACACACATTAATCTGAGCTACAGTCAGTGTGAGAAAGAAAGAGAAAATGTGTGTGTGTGTGTGTGCGCATGTTTGTACAGTGTATGTATGAAAGAGAGAGTGTGTGTATGTGTGTGTGTATGCATGTGAGTGTAGGAGTTTTTGTACAGTATGTTAATGTGTGAGTGTAAGAATGTGAGTGTATGTACATCTGTGTGTGTAAATGTGTGTATGAGTGTGTGTGCGCAAATGCTTGCCTGATTGTGTGTGCGTGTGCATGCACATATGCGTGCATTATTGTGTGTGCATGCATGTGTGTTCATTTGTGCATGCATATGAGCGTGCGCGCATGTGTCCATGCATACCTGTGTCTGTGCGTGCGTGCATGTGTGTGTGGATGTGTATGAGTGAGTGCGTGTGTATGCATGCATTACTGCGTGTGTCTGTGTGCACGTGTTTGCGCGTGTGCTTAGATGTTTGTATGTGTGTGTGCGTATACGTGGATGATTGTGTGTATGTGTGTGTGTGGGTGAGCATGCATGTGTGCGCATGGGTGTTAATGAGTGTGTATCGCCTATGGGTGTGCATGCATGTTTGTGTGTGTGTGTGTGCGTGTGTGTGTGTGTGCGTGTGCGCATGCATTCCTGTGTGTGTGTGTGTGTGTGTGTGTGCGCGCACATCTGTGTGTGTGTGTGTTCGCGTTCGTGTATGCGTGCGTGATTTTGTGTGTGTGTGCGCGCATATGTACATGCATACATGTGTGTGTCTGTGCGTGCATGTTAGCACATATGTGCATTTGTGAGTGTGTTTATGAGTGTGTGCGCGTGTGTGTGTGTGTGTGTGTGTGTGTGTGTGTGTGTACTCCTCCTCCTCGTCCTCTGCTGTTGTTTTTCCGTCTGTCAGTGTGTGTGTGGGTGTGTGTGTGTGTGTGCGTGCACGTGTGTGTGTTGTCGTTGCTCCTCCAGATCTGCTCAGTCCTCCAGCAGCTGTAAATCTTCATTCCCACAATCCTCTGCTGTCTGTGTGTGTGCGTGCGTGCGTGCGTGTGCGTGTGTGTGTGTGTGTGTTGTGCTCTTGGCTGTTTCTCTCTGCGCTTCTGCTGTTTCTGTGCTGTTCTCTGTTCTCTGAAGACGTGACGCTCGCCGCTGCTGCTGTATTCTCCTCATTCACTTACTCTCTCAGTGTGGCAGATCTATACACACACACACATACACACACACACTCTCATACACACACACTTCGCTAATCATTGTGATTCCAAATTTTATACATGGTATAATACTTGTTATGTACTTATTAAATATTTTGATTCCACCGTCAGTGTGTGAGCGTTTGTCCTTCAGTCCTTAACGGGTCACCAAACACCAGAACACGTGTGTTGAGATGTTGACAGCAGGCATGGCACGATACCGCGGTTTGGAGAAGTCAAGGTTTTAAAACCGCCAAGATTTTCTGCTATACCGTTCCTGAGGTATGTGTAGGATTTATTATTGTTGTATTTTAGTACAACAGTGTCTCCAGCAGGAAAGATCTCCAAAGATGCCGTCTTAAATTGTAAATAAATCAGTGTTTTTGAAACTAATGAAGACAGCAGACGTCACTGATTGGTCTGAAAGATTTAGGGCTCTATTTTGACGATCCAGGCGCAAAGTGCAAAGCTGATGGTGCAAAAGCATTAGGGGTGTGTCAGAATCCACTTCTGCTATTTTAAGGATGGAAAAATCCGCTCTGCACCATGGTGCACGGTCTAACAGGGTTGAGCTTATTCTCTTAATGAGTTATATGTGTGTTTTGAGAATAAACCAATCAGAGACTCATCTCCCATTCCCTTTAAGAGCCAGTTGCGCCGCGCCATGGTGCATTTGCTATTCACATGGCGGACTTTGTAAGTGGGAAAACTGAACGCTTCACTAGAGAGAAAACAGTTAAACAGAGCATCTGCAGCTCCAGAATGAGAGATGAGCCTCCTCATTATTTACTTTCACTTTCACTCTCGTGGATAGGGAAACGTGTTGTACACACAGACATCCATTAGCCTATTCATAATTAATTTAGTTTATTAAGCGCAAAGATTTGTGTCAAAACTATTTCTAAATTCAGTTTTACTCTAGCAAAGGCATAAATGAACAATAATAATGAAGTGTGGTCAAAACACTGAGTTATATCCTAACACACATGCTGTGGTCTAAAACCTGACAGGTGGGCACATCTAAGCTTGTTTTTAATAAAACAAATATGCCAATAATGAATAATACTGCTAATAATAATAACATTATACAGATCATCATGAATAAACTGAAAAAGCCCCCTGAGATGAAGAAGGCATGAAAGTATGGCTTTTATATTTATGTAGAAAATAATAATTTTTGTAATATTTTAATCCTTTAATTCTTTTTCATTTGTAAAGATATTTGCGTATTGCTGTACATCCTGTGTGTATTAAGCAATGTGTAAGCGAGGCGCACAGCTAACACGCTCTGCACTGGACTATAGACCTGCTTTGATCTGATCTACTGAATCATCTATTTAAGTTCCTCTAAATAGCATCGCGCCAGCAATGCGCCTCAACACACCTCCTTTTTTTAGACCAGAACGCCTATGGGCGCACATATGAGTGCAAATGCATTTGCTATTTAAACAGCGTGGTGTAAAACGTCAAAACGACTCTTGTGCCGAGCTGAAACTAGCAAACAACAATTACGCCGCGTATTGCGCCGGGTGTATGATAGGGCCCTTAGCCTGACATGTTTACTGCTCCAAAATATTATAAATCTTTCAAAAAATAAATTAGATTGTTTACAAACTGAAAAAAAGTTGTATTTTTTTACCCGGACATTTAAAAAGACGATATTTTAGAGGAGGAATCACAATACTGTGGTACCGTGATATTTTTATCCAAGGTTATCATACCGTCAGAATCTTACAGTGTTGGGCAAGCTACTAGAAAAATGTAGTGGGCTAAGCTAAAAGCTACACTACTTAAAATGTAGCTTAACTACACTAAAAGCTACACCCTGGGAAATGTAGCAAGCCAAGCTAAAAGCTACTTTGCAGAAGTCGCTCAGCTACATTTAAGCTATTTTGGCAATTTTTATTTTTAAATCGAAGCAACTTAAATTATCATTCATATCTTACTGATCACTAAAACTGTCAATCAATCATATGAGGCAGAACTGTTCAGTTATTTACTGTAAATAATATTGTACCAAACAGAAACACATTACAGTATATAACAGCAGAAACTAAAAGTCCAATAACAGCAGCTGTTACACATTTAAAATACTATAGTCATGTATAGTAAAGAGGAATATTTACGAATTAGCATTAAATTACACTAACTTACATATTGTAGTATCATTAATAACTATCATGAAATAATAGTAATTACTGTAGTATACTTTAGCCTTTACTACAGTAACTCCTCTCCCTCAGTCATCTTTCCATCAAGCAAGTTTCTCGTGTCAGCCCAATGACTGATTTACGACATCAACGACCAGAGCGAGAGGTGGCAGTAACCCACCAAAGTTTGTTGTCGACCATCGTAAAAAAGGATGAAGAAATCGTCATTCTCACCATCTTATGGATTTACCTTCATCAGCTAGGCACCGGCCTCACAGCTCTGTGAATGTCTGTGCCGTCACTTATTGATCTGCTATCGGCGGGGCCAGATGGAATCTGCAGACGTTTTTTGCTATTTCTGTGGAGAATTTTGCTAAAAATCTGCGGATTTCTGCTGAATTATTTTGGGGGTATCACAACTAAAACCTTAATATGTGAAATAAAAAATAAAAAATCATCTCTTTTTAACTTTTATTTAATGTTTAAACTGCAAATCCAATTAGATTCACTTTATTTGGTAAACAAAGCAAGTCTCTCATATAATATCTCTAATAAAAGACAGAACATATTACTGTACAAACTGCATTCTACATAAATCAGATGAACATGTTCATATTAGTCAATAATATTACTGTAATTGTCGGCGCCAATAGCCTTGTGGTTAGTGTGTCGACACATGGCACCTAGGTGTTCACGGGGACCCGAGTTCGATTCCCGGCTTGAGGTCCTTTGCCGACCCTTCCCCTGTCTCTGCTCCCCACAGTTTCCTGTCTGTAAAATCTCCACTGTCCTATCACAATAAAGCTGAAAACCCCTAAAATAATAATAATAATAATAAATGATTACATTAATTGATTAAAAAAACTTGATTTACACACATTTACTCAAGTAAATAAACAGAATTAATGATGGGCTAAAAATCTGCGTAATTCTACGCGCGCAGATTCCGTGTGGGCCTAGCTATCAGTAAATGCAGCTTGTGTGGACGCTACTGCGCTACTTCACTAATAAAATAGCTACTGAAAAGCTATTGGATTTATCAAGCAGTGCCCAACACTGGAATCTTAAACCGGTGTAGCAGTCGATTCTGTTCCCTTCTGGAATTCCAGTTCCGCCTCTACGAAGCGTGTCCGCTAACAGCGTATGCAGACACACCCAAACACAACTGGATGTACGGAAAAGCTCAGACATTAGGAAAAAGCTAAGAATACAAACAAGAACCACAGAAAATACTTAACGGGAGTGTAAGAATCATCTTATTACGCTACTTTGACATTGCAAGACATGAATGCATTACCAACACATTTGTCCCTTTTCATTTTTCGTGCATCCAGTTGTGTTTGGGTGTGTCTGCATACGCTGTTAGCGGACACGCTTCGTAGAGGGGGAAGGGAACAGAACCGACTGCTACACCAGTCCATGCCTAGTTGACAGTCATATCTGTGTCCCACGCTGCTATAAACACTATTAGGACACATATATCTCACTAAAGAGTGAAAATTGGTTGTTTTTGCGTTATTTTGAACAAATTCGTTCTTCTGGTTTGAGAATAAATGTTGTCACGGCGATTAGATCCTTGTGTGAATTCCAGCGTGGAGACTGGCTGTCTGTACCGGCGAGCACAACGTGACGACTTTGAGCCTTCAGCATTAACTCATGAGAAAGACTTGGTTTGAACCAATCAGCGTGCTCTGTTGTGAATGAGGTGCAGCTTCATTAATATGCATGATAGAGCTTTGAAGACTGTTTTTACCTATTACAATGTTCAGACGGCAGAGACAAGCCACGTTGTGTTGCCAATCGTAATTAAAACAAGTGGAGGAAGAAGAATTGTTCAGACATACAGGTCGTCAGTGTTGTGTTTATTAATGTGCCTCAATGAAGGTTTTGTTTCCATTTCCCCGTTCTGAGAGCGCAGCTGAACTCACGTGTGGATTACAGTGGTCTGCTAACACGCGACTGAAATATGTTTGTAGGAACACTGTTTACCCGAGAGCTTTTCACATTTGGAAATGGTGAAATCCACTTTTGCCGCTCATCTTCCTTTTTATAAAGTCGCGGCTCCAGTTCATGTTGATGGTCCTGTCTCTCTACAGATTTGGTAAGTGTGTGTGATCAGTGTTCTTTCTTTATGTTTATTCAGATGATAAAGTTTGTTCGTATCATCAGCAGTACTCTTTCAGTGTTTAAAGACAGCCCTCAGTCAAAATGATTTAGTTACTCAGTTTACAGTACATTATTATCACTGCAATATTATAGACTGAAAGATCTGCTGTAAATGCTGCTCTCCCAGTGTAAACATGTAAACGCCGCAATCAAACTATTCCTGTCCTGTGGGATTTTTGCTGCATTTTGTGACAGGATAGTCTATACGCACATGGTTTTCTGACGCTATCTACCGAGCGCATCTAAGTTACAGAGAATTACGGAGGGTTTTTTTCTCCCATACGGCGTGCGGTGTCAAACTCCATTAAAACAACACTCTTCCAGCAGTTCCTCACATCCAATATCTGGTTTGTCAGGGGGGCATGCAGGAAATGTTCTTGAATGAAAGTGAAAATGCTGAACTGAAGTTAACACCCGAAATTACATGAACTCTG
>NC_079455.1:45850056-45882556 GCF_903798145.1 Danio aesculapii | reverse complement strand
GAACCACCGCTTGACCTTGACCTCCTGCACTCCGAATTCTGGGTGTCTGGACGCTACAGAGCCACTGTGTAACGGTTTATCCAACCAATCAGAGCGCGAAAACTCGGAAACACACTGTGATGAAAGCGAAGCAGAGGAGGATCTGGCACCTGAAGTCCAGCAGGCACACAGAATATTCCAGAGCTTTCTTTCAGAGAAGCATAAGTCCACCACGGCGCCGTTCTGGCGCCCCATCGGCCCCGACGCTCACATGAGCTTCAGAACGATGGATGATAAATTCGTGAAGCGTGAGTATGAGTCCATCACGGCGTTTGTGGCTGATTTCAGACTGATGCTGGAGAACTGCTACCGCTTCCACGGGGTCAACCACTGGATCTCCAAACAGGCTCAGAAGCTGGAGATTATTCTGGAGCAAAAGCTGACGCTGCTGCCCAGGTGAGGACATTCAACTCTGGGTTCAACACTGAATTATTTGCCCTCCTGTATATTTTGTCCTCAATTTCTGTTTAACGGAGAGCAGATTTCACCAACACATTTCTAATCATAATAGTTTTAGTAACTCATTTCTAATAACTGATTTATTTTCTCTTTGCCATGATGACAGTAAATAATATTAGACTAGATATTCTTCAAGACACTTCTATACAGCTTAAAGTGACATTTAAAGGCTTAACTAGGTTAATTAGGGTAAAGTTAGGGTAATTAGGCAAGTCATTGTATAACAGTGGTTTGTTCTGGAGACAATCCAAAACTAATATTGCTTAAGGGGCTAATAATATTGACCTTAAAATGGGTTTAAAATAATTAAAAACTGCTTTTATTCTAGCCGAAATAAAACAAATAAAAAAATAAAAATATTAGAGGAAATACTGTGAAAAAATAATAAGGTCAACAATGATCTTCAGAAAGCTCAGTGTTATCTGATGAGTCCCCCTGACTGCCTGTTTTCAGGCCGCTGCGGGAGAGAACTGCTCTGTGGGTGACCTCCAGGGGGCGCTTTGGCTCTGAGCAGCAGAAAACTGCAGTGTGTTCGAGCTCCAGACGGCGGCGCTGCAGAGTCAGTGTGTGCAGCAGCGAATCCATCATGGTGCAGGCGCTCAGACTGGAGGAGCTGCAGAGAACGCGAGAACACAGGAGGTACACACACACCTACACACACTTGTACTCATGTACATTTCATGAGTGTAAAACCCTAGAGGACAAAAGGCCTATCAGAACCCAAAGCAGACTGTTGCGTGACACACAGGCCAAGCCCTCATCATTTGCATGCACTTTAGAACGTTTATCTGGACCTGACAAGCAGACGCATCATCAGATCACTAGCCAAAACACAGACTGATATGTTAATAAACACACACACAAACAGATATGTTGCTCTGGGATCGTTAATATTAATGCATCAGCCTGCGTGTGCTAAGCCACAATGTTTCCTAGTGAGACAACAATGATAATTTTTGTTAGTTATGTTTAGCTTAAATTTAACTTAGCTATGTATGTGGGACTTTTATTTTGAAAACAACAAACACAGATGGTTTACTATGCATTACTTAGCAACGATAGCACATGTTCAAACTCACGTCAGGGCGCAAAATGCAGGATATACAGATTCTACATTTATTCAGCTGCACTCTGAAGAGCCACAATGTGTGTTTAATTGTATCTTTAGTTAATTTCTGGTGTTTATTGGTGAAATTTGAAGCGTATGTTTCAATAAACACATGTAGATACTGAATCAAATCATGTCAAATCACTCAGCTCTACTGTCATCTGTTCATACAGAGGCTGATATTAACTCCTGGCTGTGTTTTCTTTGACATAATAGCTTAAAATACTACACAGCACTATATATCTCTATCAGTCTCTTTTTGTCAAGATTAATTATTATTTAGCCTTTATCCACACCAGATCTCATAAGCAAAATAGGTTAGCATTACTCTGATGGGTTTATATTACAGAGCTCAGTCTCTCCATGTAGGTAAATCATGCTGTGTGTGTGTGTGTGTGTGTGTGTGTGTGTGTGTGAGAGCTGTATGTCAGAGTGGAGCTCATTAATATTCATGACAGATCCAAATATGGTCAATAAGGAGCTTCTGATTGTAGGGGTATTTTATTGCGTAATAAATAAGCGTATAAAACCATTTCTGGAGATTGTTTGGAACTCACCTAAGCCATAAACCTACTATATAGATATCAGAGAACAATTGAACGTATTGAACCCGTGCAGTATATGCAGGCACCTTTAATTATGATTTTTTGTTGATTAAATAAAGCATTTCTAATCCACTGAATTAATAAAACGTTTTATTTTAAGTTCTGACATTCGGGTGCCTTTTATTTAATCATTTTATTCAATTTGAACAGAAAAAGTGCTAAGAAAACTTCTCCCTCCCCCAAATTCAGGTTCCTGTTTTATTTTGTTCATATTTTAGATTAAATTAGGCAACGAAATCCAGTTTAGGTCTAACCAAGAGTGCAATAGCAGCAAGTGCATGCATAAGTTATAAAGAGCAACTATAGAAAAACTATGGTGACATTTACAGATGGATGTACTAGCAACATTATATACAGGTTGTATTAACTATGAACAGAGATGAACAATATGAATATATGTAATGGTTGCTATTAATAATCAGTAGTGTGCAGATAGATATGAACATATTACAAATGTATATGTGCAGTGGATGTGTACAATTCAAAATGATTATGTGTAATTTATAATGTGCAAATATTAAATAGTGCAATGATTATAGGGAGTGTATGTTATGAGGAGGTTGTGGGGGTGTAAAAGAGGGCAAACAGGTGAGTGGGGGGCAGAGTTCAAAAGGGAGACAGCTCTGGGGGAAAAGCTGTTTCTCAGTCTGCTGGTTTATTATCGATATTATTGAGGATTTTATTAGATAAAATCTAATCTTGCTATATGTAATAATATAAAAATTAAATTAACCAAAATATTGAGCTATAATTAGTGCCAGATGGAATCTGCAGACGTTTTTTGCTATTTCTGTGGAGAATTTTGCTAAAAATCTGTTGATTTCTGTGGAATTATTTTGGGAGTATCATAACTAAAACCTTAATATGTGAAATAAAAAATAAAAATTTATATCTTTTTAACTTTTATTTAATGTTTAAAATGCAACTCCAATTAGATTCACTTTATTTGGTAAACAAAGCAAGTCTCTCATATAATATCTCTACTAAAAGACTGAAAATATTACTGTACAAGCTGCATTGTACATCAGATGAACATGTTCATATTAGTCAATAATATTACTGTAATTAATTTAAAAACTGAATAAATATAGATTTACTCCAGTAAATAAACAGAGTTAATGATGGGCTAAAAATCTGCGGAGTTCTGTGGAAAATCTGCGGAGTTCTGTGGAAAATCTGCGGAATTCTGTGGGAAATCTGCGGAATTCTGTGGAAAATCTGCGGAATTCTGTGGAAAATCTGCGGAATTCTGTGCGCGCAGATTCCGTGTAGCCCTAGCTATAATTAAAATAGTTTAATTACTTTTATTTTGTAATATTTCAGTTAAAATGTTATTTTTCTGGATTCAGTTCTATTAATGGCTTAATTACATAATAATAAACTCTTTGTATGTAATTTTTTGCATATACATTTGCATTTCATTATTTTTATAATTATAATATTTTTGTCCTAAAATAAAAAAAAACTAATTTTAGGCCTCAAGTCTTAAATTCACTGTAGGTCTTAAATCCTTTTAAACAAATCTTAATTTTCATCTGTTCATGTCTTCAATCACCAACAATCCATCTCAAAAAACCTTCAACCAAATGGTTTCCGCTACATTCATTCTTCCATGGCGGAGCGCCACACCAAAATTCATCCCGCCATGGCTACATTCCAGCTTCTCATTCAAAACATTCAGACATTTTTTTAATAGCAGGTTATAATCGCACCAAAACGTATTAAAAGGTGAGTGAATTATAACAGCGTGAACTTTACTGTAATCAGTGCTGTGCGTTATTTAATTACCCCTATAAAGTGGCGTGTAGACTGACTGACAGGTGCATGATGCGTGATGCGTGAGGCTTGAAAACACGACATAGTTTGTCAGTTATGACGAACACAGTTTCCATAGTTATATTTTATGCATAGATAAAGGTCTGTGGCTCTGCATACAGTGATTTTATCTTGCTGGAGTTTATAGCCGTTTCACTTCACTTCAGGATGCATTAATGCCGCTCTGTAGGTCTATTGGAGACGTTTACAAATATTCCTAGCAAATCTAATAAATGTTGGAGACACTCGTTACATAAACGCACTAAATCACACTTCAGCAGTGTTTATTTGAGAGCGCACAAGAAGATCTGCACTTGACCAGCGTATATTTGAGGGCGCGTGCAAGAAGTTTTGTGCACGAACAGAGGAAATCAGCGCTCGAGCACTGAGATTCACACATGCTCGTATTTCATAAATGCGATCTCGACTTGTAATACTGCGCTCAGGACATTTGTCAATGAAGTAACGTCATCGGTAGTTGGTGGATCTGTGTAAAAGGCCCAACAGAGTCTGCCGCCACAGCTGGAAATAAATCCTAGAGGAAACACTGAAACTCTATACTAATGTTTTGTTTTTAAGAGAAGTTGTGTTTAAAAAATTGCATGTATACATCTAGGGTTTGCCCAAAATGTTGTTTTGAGACATTTTTGAAAATATGTGGCAGGTAAATAGCTAATTAGATTTTTTTTTTGGATGAGGCAAGTAAACATCTTTTCCACATGACCAACCGGACAAAAATCCTTAGTGTTTAATCTGAAATTACATTTATAGTGGTCTTAAAGGGTCTTGAATTTGACTTTGTGAAACCTGCAAAAACCCTGTATTAATATTGATTATATTCGTGCATTGCATTTATTTAAAATATTTTACATGACATATATTTTTATATAATTTTATAAATTTCTATTATTTTAATAATATTTTTATTTTGACACTTTTGTTATTGATTGAGTTTGCAATAATTATTTACACTGCATTTACTATTAGCATTTTCTCATGAATGCAATAATGCAATGTGCAATGCCATGTTATAGGAATGTGCTAATTAATATAGCATTGCAAATTATATTATTGCATTACTAAAAAATAACAAAAGTAAAGGCAATGTAAATAAAATAAATGTCACTCAAAAAACATGCGGTACAGGTGAATTGAATAAGCTAAATTGGCTGTATTGTATGACTGTGTATGTGAATAGGAGTGTATGGGTGTTTCCCAGTGCTAGGTTGCGGATGGAAGGGCATCCGCTGTGTAAAACCTATGTTGGATAAGTTGGCGGTTCATTCTGCTGTGGCAACCCCTGATGAATAAAGGGACTAAACTGAAGGAAAATGACTGGATGAATAAAATGTTTGTGTATCATGTCTATGTCCTCCAGGCAGCGTGAGCAGGAGCGCAAGGAGGCTGAGGAGGCATCGGTGAAGGATCTTGAAGACTGGGAGACGTCTTTACTTTCTCTTGCAGAACCACATCCCGTCTCCAGCATGTGGGAACTTCCTGCCATCGGCCACTTCCTGTGCCTGGCCCAGAGAGCTCTGAACCTGCCGGAGATTGTGTTTTACGAGCTGGAGCGCTGTCTGCTGATGCCGCGCTGCAGTGTGTTTCTGGCCAGACTGATGACGTCTCTGCTGTGCCCACCTCTGAGGAGGTCCAGTGTCCACCGCCGCCCGCCAATGCCTTACCGCCGCTGGGAGAGCGAGCTGCGCCGCCGCGTGCAGGCCTGGTACTGCGCCGTGGGCCGAGACGATGAGCGCGCTGCTGAACAACTGGGGCTCTGCCGCACGGTTAGTGGAGTTCCATGCTTTTTTAGAGGGTTCAGACAGGAATCATAGACTTTCTGGAATATCATGACATTTCATGATATTTCTGGATGGACGTTTCTGGAATATCATGGTATTTTTGGAATATCATGACATATCGGTACATTTTTTAATTTCTGGAATATCATGAAGTTTCTGGAATTTATAGAATATCATTACATTTCTGGCATATTCTGGAATTTCTGGAAGATAATGACATTTCTGGGATATTATGGAATATCGTAATATTTCAAAAATTTCTGGAATATCATGATATTTCTGAAATGTCATGGAGTCTCTTAAATATCATGACATTTCTGAAATATCATGGAGTCTCTTAAATATCCTGAGATTTCAGGAATAGAATTACATTTCTGGAAAATCATGGAATTTCTGGAATAGCATGACATTTCTCAAATTTCTGGAGTATCATGACATTTCTTCAATACCATAACATTTCTAGAATATCATGACATTTCTGGAGTTTCTTGAATATCATGACAATACTGGAATGTCATGACATTTCTGCAATATTCTGGAATTTCTGGAAGATAATGACATTTTGGAATATCATAGAATTTTTTGAAATATCATGACAATTCTGGAAGATTATGGAATTTCATTTTAGGAATTTCTGGAATATGGCATTTCTGTAGTGTCATGGAGTCTCTTGAATAACATAAGATTTCTAGAATTTCTGGAATAGCATGACATTTCTTCAATACCATGACATTTCTGGAATATCATGACATCAAAAAAATTTTAAACATCATGACATTTCACAAATTTCTGCAATATCACAAAGTTTCTGGGATTTATAGCATATCATGACATTTCTAAAATGTTCCGGAAGATAATGACATTTCTGGGATATCGTGGAATATCATAACATTTCACAAATTTCTGAAATATGACATTTCTCAAACTTCTGGAGTTATATCATGTTATTTCTGAAATGTCATGGATTTCTGTAATGTCACTGAGTCTCTTAAATATTTCTGAAATAGAATTACATTTCTGGAAAATATAGGAATTTATGGAATACCATGACATTTCTGGAATACCATGGCATTTCTGGAATATCATGGCATTTCTGGAATATCATGAAAATCCTAGAATGTCATGGCATTTATGAAGTTTCTGGATTTTATAAAATATGACATTTCTAAAACATGACATATCTGGAATATTCTGGAATTTCTGGAGGACAATGGGATATCATGGAATATCATAACATTTCACAAATTTCTGGAATATCATGACATTTTTAGAATAGTATGCCATTTCTGGAATATCATAGAATTTTTGCAAATATCATGACATTTCTGAAATGTCATGGATTTCTGGAATGTCATGGAGTCTCTTAAATATTATGAGATTTCTGGAATAGCATTGCATGTCCAGAATTTCTTGAATATCATGACATTTCTGGAATATCATAACATTTATAGAATATCTGGAATAGCATGACTTTTCTTCAATACCATGGCATTTCTGGAATATCATGACACCAGAAATTTTTTAAACATCATGACATTTCATAAATTTCTGGAATATCACAAAGTTTCTGGGATTTATAGAATATCATAACTTTTCTAAAATGTTATGAAAGATAATGACATTTCTGGGATATCATGGAATATCATAACATTTCACAAATTTCTGAAATATGACATTTCTCAAATTTCTGAAGTTTCATGACATTTCTGAAATGTCATGGATTTCTGTGATGTCATGGAGTCTCTTAAATATTTCTGAAATAGAATTACATTTCTGGAAAATAATGGAATTTCTGGAATAGCATGACATTTCTGGAATACCATGACATTTCTTTAATACCATGGCATTTCTGGAATATCATGAAAATCCTAGAATGTCATGGCATTTATAAAGTTTCTGGATTTTATAAAATATGACATTTCTAAAACATGACATATCTGGAATATTCTGGAATTTCTGGAGGACAATGGGATATCATGGAATATCATAACATTTCACAAATTTCTGGAATATCATGATATTTTTAGAATAGTATGCCATTTCTGGAATATCATAGAATTTTTGCAAATATCATGACATTTCTGAAATGTCATGGATTTCTGGAATGTCATGGAGTCTCTTAAATATTATGAGATTTCTGGAATAGCATTGCATGTCCAGAATTTCTTGAATATCATGACATTTCTGGATCATCATGACATTTATAAAATATCTGGAATAGCATGACATTTCTACAATACCATGGCATTTCTGGAATATCATGACATCAGAAATTTTTTAAACATCATGACATTTCACAAATTTCTGGAATATCACAAAGTTTCTGGGATTTATAGAATATCATAACTTTTCTAAAATGTTATGGAAGATAATGACATTTCTGGGATATCGTGGAATATCTTAGCATTTCTCAAATTTCTGGAATATCATGACATTTCTCAAATTTCTGGAGTATTATGACATTTCTGAAATATCATGGATTTCTGGAATGTCATGGAGTCTCTTAAATATCATGAGATTTCTGGAATAGAATTACATTTCTGGAAAATCATGGAATTTCTGGAATAGTATGACATTTCTAGAATTTGTGGAATACCATGACATTTCTTCAATACCATGACATTTCTAGAACATCATGACATTTCTGGAGTTTCTTAAATATCATGACGATACTGGAATGTCATGACATTTCTACAATATTCTGTAATTTCTGGAAGATAATAACATTTCTGGGATATCATGGAATGTCATGGCATTTCTGGAATTTTTGGAATATCATTACATTTCTGGAATATTATGGAATTTCTGGAATATGACATTTCAGGAATTTCTGAAATATGGCATTTCTGGAATGTCATGAAATTTCTGTAATGTCATGGACTCTCTTGAATAGCATAACATTTCTAGAATTCCTGGAATATCATGACATTTCACAAATTTCTGGAATATCATGACATTTTTAGAATAGTATGCCATTTCTGGAATGTCATGGAATATCTGGAATATCATTGAGTTTCTTAAATATGACATTTCTGGAATAGAATCACATTTCTGGAAAATCAGGCCATTTCTGGAATAGCATGACATTTCTAGAATTTCTGGAATACCATGACATTTCTTCAAAACCATGGCATTTCTGGAATTTCTAGAATATCATGACATTTTTAGAATAACATGACATTTACCAGAACTATGTTTACTAAAACTGTTAAGCTGCTTTGACACAATCTACATTGTGAAAAGCGCTATAAAAATAAGCATTAATTGAATTTAATTGAATTTCTGGAGTTTTTTGATTATCATGATGTTTCTGGAATGTCATGACATTACTGGAATATTCGGCAATTTCTAGAAGATAATGACATTTCTAGGACATCATGGAATATCATAACATTTCACAAATTTCTGGAATATCATGACATTTCTGAAATATCATAGAATTTCTGGAATGTCATAGAGTCTCTTAAATATCGTGACATTTCTGGAATATCATTACATTTCGGCAATAACATAGATTTTCTGGAATATCATGAAATTTTTGCCATACTATGGCATTTCAACAATATCAAATGTCTCAAGAAAGAATATTCTGGAATTTCTGGAAGATAATGACATTTCTAGGATATCATGGAATATCATAACATTTCACAAATTTCTGGAGTAACATGACATTTCTAGAATAGCATGATGGTTAGCAAATTTCTGTTGTATCATGACATTTCTGCAATACCATGGCATTTCTGGAATAGCATGATATTTCTT
Organism: Danio aesculapii; assembly: GCF_903798145.1. Classification (NCBI taxonomy): domain Eukaryota; kingdom Metazoa; phylum Chordata; class Actinopteri; order Cypriniformes; family Danionidae; genus Danio; species Danio aesculapii. The sequence goes on along the minus strand of NC_079455.1, from coordinate 45,872,969 downwards.
CAGTATTATGGCATTTCTGGAATATCATTACATATCAGAAATTTTTGAAATATTACATTTCACCAATTTCTAGAATATCATGGCATTCATGGAATTTCTGGAATATCTTGACATTATTGTAATATTCTAGAATTTCTGGAAAATTATGACATTTCTGCGACATCACAATATCATGATATTTCAAAATAATTTCAAATAGTTTCTGGAATATCATAGAATTTTTGTAAATATCATCACATTTCTGAAATATGGCATTTCTGGAATATCGAGGCATTCCTGGAATGTCATGGAGTCTCTTAAATATTGTGGCATTTCTGGAATAGCATGGCATTTTAAGAATACCTGTGAATATCACAACATTTCAGCAATACCATGGCATTTCTATAATATCATGGAATTTCGGGAATATCATGGAATTTTTAAAGGTCTATTCCAGACATTGATGGGTTGTTGTTGCTTTAAAATTTTTGTTTCCATTTATCAATATACAGTTGAAGTCAAAATTATTCACCTTTCTTTGAAATTTAAAAATGACAGATGTTTTTGACCAATGGTCTCAGTTTAAGTTCTGTTTCACTAAATGTCCCTGCTGTGTCGTCAGTTCTTCTGGACTCTGGGATCGGTGAATCCGCTGGAGGAGACACCGTTCCACCTGTTATCCTTCAAGAAGCGTGTCTGGCTCCTCAAGGGTTTGTGTGATCATGTGTACGAGACGCAAAAGGATGTTCAGGACGCTGTACTCGGCCAGCCCATACACGAGTGCCGAGAGTCCATCCTTGGCTATGACGAGCAGGAGAACGCTTATATCCACTTCCCACACTTTTGTGGAGCCGACCTGAGGATCTACCGCCAGAGTCCCTGCGGAGCTGTGGAGCTGCCCTTACCGGATATCAGCGTCAGGAGGACGGCGCAGGAACACAGCGGTCAGTCACAGGAGTGTTACTGACACAAATGAGAATTCTGTTATTAATTGCATATGTGCAGGACCATTTGTTTTGTGTTTGTGTGTGTATAGATGGATTAAAGATGGAGAATGAAAGCTCATGGGACATTAAAGAAGATTCTTTCAGTGATGGAGAAGATCTGGATCAGAAAACCTCCTCCATCTTGGTCTCGTGGTGTCCAGAAGATTCCCAGTGCTCTAGTGAGAGGTTTAAGGAGGAAAAGGAAGAGGATGAAGATGAGTGTGAGCCGTGTTTCAGAGTGGGGGAAAACTGCTATAAAGGCATCTCTCCAGCTCTGAACAGCCACAGGTAGATTTTATTACGATATATTAAGGATCGTAATCGAATTGAAATCACAAACGTTGTTGAGCAAAACTGCAATTGTCATGTACAACCTCTCAAAGAAGCACGGTGTGATTTGTAGTTAATTGCAAAAACACAAAGCTGACAGAACTAAAGCAGCTGATGGAGTATACACTAACCTGTGCATTATTCAGACACTAGATGGCGCCAAACAGTCAAAAATACAAAGCTGACAGAAACTAAAACAGCTGATGGAGTATACACTAACCTGTGCATTATTCAGACACAAGATGGCGCCAAACAGTCATAAACACAAAGCTGACAGAAACTAAAACAGCTGATGGAGTATACACTAACCTGAGCATTATTCAGACACTAGATGGCGCCAAACAGTCAAAAACACAAAGCTGACAGTACGAAAACAGCTGATGGAGTATACACTAACCTGTGCATTATTCAGACACAAGATGGCACCAAACAGTCAAATACCATGACACATATAAATGTGGATGTAAGTATATTTATATGAAGATATTCACGGTCAAGGTGATTCTCAGTTCCCGGATGAGTCTGGGTTATTCCACGGTGGTTATCTGGAAAAAACATATCTTGTAATGTTGCAACTGACCAATCAGAGTTGAATATTCCTGACAGCTGTGTAATACATCATGATAATGAGCATGCACAGTTTTATTATTATTCCTCCAAAAGCCGGAGAGTGCTATCGCAGAAACAATATACAGTATTATCATAAAGTACTAAAGAAATTACTTTAACTCATATAATAACCCAAAATACTTGTGTATTTACTGTATATATGTTCAGAGTAAATAAATGCTTTAAACTAATTAAATTGCCTAAAATAAATTACAACATGAAACATTAATGTTCATTAGTAAAGGTTTCATAAACAGAAAATCAACAGTGGGAAGTAGCTATGTTATAGTTACATGTTAAAGTTAATATGTAACTGTAATATATTAGTTAAAGTATGTTAAAGTTAATAGAAAGTTACTGAATTTTTATTAATTTAATAATTTGATTGACTTTTGGTTTCAATTGATTATTAAGGCATTAACTAAGAAAGTAACATCAGTAAAATTAATTATTGCCGTTTAATTTTGATTACATTGACTTTAGTTAAATTAGCTGATGTTAATAAATAGAGCTTTATTGAACAGCGTTAACAAACAAAAGACCTATAAATAGTCACCTAATTTTCTGTCATAGGCCAGATTAATGTGCTTGTGTAAAAATGAATAGCTTAATAAATGTAGTACTGTGATGAACTAATATATAATAAATAATTATTCACAGTATTTTGAAGTGTTCACAATATCAATATTGGGTATTTTCATAATCAGGATATATTGAATTATTAAATATCAGAAATCTTTATCTTATTTTATGTATTATTCGTTGTTGTTAATGTCTAGTTTTTGTTATAAACCCTTTTATTATAGATAGTTTTTTTTCTTAATAAAATGTTGCTGAATTTTATCCCCTTTTTATGACCATTAAAAAAGTCAGAGAAGCTGAAATCCCAACAGACTCAAGACTTTCTTTATAAAATAAAAGTGTGTGTTTAATTTACAGGACTCCTGATAAAGACTGGGATTGTTCTGGAGCATTGCAGGAGTTTCCGCATCACTTTCAGCCTGAAAACACACGTCTGCGAAAGCACGAGTCCACAGAAAACACACTGAAGAAGAAGAAGAGGAGGAAGAGGACAGAGGGCAGGATGAAGAAAAGCAGGACGAGTAAACTGAGTTTGAAGAGGCGGACGGCCAGAATGAGTGTCCAGAGAGCAGCGCATTCACTCAGGAGGAGACGCAGACATGGTGAACACAAACACACACATATACAATTGAAGTCAGAACTATTAGCCCCACTGAATTATTCGCCATCCTGTATTTTTTCCCCAATTTCTGTTTAACAGAGAGCAGATTTCTTCAGCACATTTCTAATCATAATAGTGTTAATAACTCATCTCTAATAACTGATTTATTTTCTCTTTGTCATGATGACAGTAAATAATATTAGACTAGATATTCTTCAAGACACTTCTATACAGCTTAAAGTGACATTTAAAGGCTTAACTAGGTTAATTAGGTTAACTAGGCAGGTTAGGGTAATTAGGCAAGTTATTGTATAACAGTGGTTTGTTCTGGAGACAATCCAACACTAATATTGCTTAAGGGGGCTAATAATATTGACCTTAAAATGGGTTTAAACAATTAAAAACTGCTTTTATTCTAGCTGAAATAAAACAAATAAGACTTTCTCCAGAAGAAAAAATATTAGAGGAAATACTGTGAAAATTTCCTGAATCTGTTCAACATCCTTTGAGAAATATTTGAGAAAGATTCACAGGAGGGTGAATAATTTTGACTTCAACTGTGTCTGTTGATATTCAGTAATTCAACATGTTAGGAATAAAGTACATTCAGCAGGTTATCTCAGAATAAAGCCTGACAGGTTTATCGGCAGCCCGATGTTAAGCGCAGCAGTTTTAAAAGAGTTTATTCTGAGTCAACTGTCAGGATGTGCTTTATCCTGATTATTGCATGACTACTTGCCACAAAACATAAACATTAGACACAAAATATTGTTCTGAACCGGAATAGTTTATTAATTCTTTCATTTAATGCATAACTGATTGAGTATACATTAACCTGCGCATTATTCAGACACAAGATGGCGCCAAACAGTCAAAAACACAAAGCTGACAGAACTAAAACAGCTGATGGAGTATACACTAACCTGCGCATTATTCAGACACTAGATGGCGCCAAACAGTCAAAAACACAAAGCTGACAGACACTAAAGCAGCTGATGGAGTATACACTAACCTGCGCATTATTCAGACACTAGATGGTGCCAAACAGTCAAAAACACAAAGCTGACAGACACTAAAAAAGCTGATGGAGTATACACTAACCTGCACATTATTCAGACACTAGATGGCGCCAAACAGTCAAAAACACAAAGCTGACAGAACTAAAACAGCTGATGGAGTATACACTAACCTGCGCATTATTCAGACACTAGATGGCGCCAAACAGTCAAAAACACAAAGCTGACAGACACTAAAACAGCTGATGGAGTATACACTAACCTGCGCATTATTCAGACACTAGATGCCTTCTTCTGACACACTTCTGTTCATTTTTATCAAACTGATAACTCTAGTCCTGTTTTGAATCTGTGGACATGGTGATGCACAGCCTTCTGTAGCTCCGCCCTTTTCTGGAAATCTCGTTTGAATTTAAAGCGCCACAACTGGGATCAAAGCCTAAAAGGGTCAGTTTCAGAGAAACATTATCTGTGTGCTATTATCAGCTTAAATTTCACTACAGACTAAGTTACATTAGAAACTTATTCTACATAACTTATTCTACATAACTTAGTCTACATAACTTAGTCTAGTGTTAAAAGAGGCATAATAAGAGTCCTTTAACATGCATCACAGTGCGTTTTTGCATTTTCAGGTTGATATTTTTACAAATGAAAGCAGGAAAAAACTATTTATAAAATTACCTGTGTGTGGAAATGGCCTAACAATCACTGTGTTTTTTTCTCACCAATGCACAGTTCCACCAGCAGCAGTAAAACAGACTGAAATGAAGGCGACGGCAGAGAGAGAAGCAGGACCTGCTCTTCTGACCACAGAACCAACATTTCAGGTCAGATCAACACTATTACACACTAAACAACAATTTATTTGAATAGTACAAATAATGCAGCTATTATTATCAAATGCTTATGACTTTGTCAGCCTGCTCGTGCTGGCTACGCCCCCGTTGCCCCAGCAACCCTGGACCCCGACACAAATCAGCCAATCTCAATAACCTGTTCACATATCACCACACCCGCCCACCTCCAAACACTACTCCAGTCAGGCACGCGCTACACTAGCTCGCAAAATGGCTAGTAACGTTAATGTAATCCCAGACATCTCAAGTCTCCCGGGAAGTTTCGGGAGTCTCCCGCAAATGCATAGAGACTCCCGGATGCCTGCAAACGAATGATAATCTTCCGGAAATCGCGCGGTCCTTAAATACGTCGCACACCCCTTTCCACCGCATCTCTCCCAGCTGTTCAGGTACGTTGGACACAACTCATCCTCGCCGCTCGGGTACATCGCATGCACATGCCTCCACCGCTCTTCAGATACATCCAGCGCACACGCCCCCACCGCTCTTCAGATACGTCGCGCACCATCACCGCCACCTAGAGAGTGGTAGAAAAAACAATGACATTGCTATGACAGTAAGCTATTGTAGCGGTAATATTTGAGCATATCAACTCATTTACACTGACATCACAGAATCAGTAACTGGAAATGGAACAGCATTCAGACAGGCAATTCCTACAGATTCGAACAGGGCAAAACTAATCACTGAGGCGATCGGTACATTTATAGCTGTGGAAATGAGAGACCTTAATCGGTAGTGTAAATGTCGGGTTTTAAGAAAATGTTAAATGTAATAGAGCCCCGGTACATTATTCCTTCTTAAACCCATTTCAGTCAGATAATGATAATGACAAATCAAGCAGATCTGTGCTGTCTGAAGAAAAGCTGGACACTCATCATCTTTCTGAAAATAAAAAATTGTTAAAAATAGATTGAGTTAAAAACTAAATTATTCTTTTCTTTTTAATTGTTTAACTACTACAATATTATATTTATTTTTTATAGGAAGCTTTTTGGTTTTGAGTATAAAGAAGGATTTGTTTTATTTGAAACCCCGGTAGTATAGCTCTATCACTGTTTAAAGTAAAAGAAAAAAAACAAGCTCAAACTTTTATGATGTTAGTTTTAATACATTAAAAAAATTTAAATCAGAGAAATCCTCTGGCTTTTTTCTTTTTTGCTGTATTGAAAACATACCGAACTGTGACACCACTGTGTTGTATCGAACCGAACTGTGATTTTTGTGAACCGTTTCACCTCTAATATATATATATATATATATATATATATATATATATATATATATATATATATATATATACACAGTTGAAGTCAGGATTATTAGCCCTCCCTGTTAATTTTTTTTCTTCAATTTCTGTTTATCAGAGAGCAGATTTCTTCAGCACATTTCTAATCATAATAGTGTTAATAACTCATCTCTAATAACTGATTTATTTTCTCTTTGTCATGATGACAGTAAATAATATTAGACTAGATATTCTTCAAGACACTTCTATACAGCTTAAAGTGACATTTAAAGGCTAATTAGGTTAACTAGGCAGGTTAGGGTAATTAGGCAAGTCATTGTATAATGATGGTTTGTTCTGTATCGGAAAAATGGGGTTAATAATATTGACCTTAAAATGGTGTTTAAAAAATTAAAAACTGCTTTTATTCTAGCCGAAATAAAACAAATAAGACTTTTTCCAGAAGAATAAATATTATCAGACATACTGTGAACATTTCCTTGTTCTGTTAAACATCATTTGGGAAATATTTAAAAAGAAAAAAAATTAAAGGGAGGCTTATAATTCTGACTGATATAAATATAATATAACATATAAAAATATAAAAAATAAAATATATAATCGTAATATAATTAATATTTGTTATTTATCATTTTTGTCATAAATTATATTGTACAGATATAAAAAATTATATATTTTTCAATTTCTTTTTACTTTGCAAACATATTTGTATTATTATTATAGACCATTTCAATGTGGTCATGTCATTGGCCCATGAACATTTCCTGCCTGTTATCAAACTATTTCAGAACTCTAACAATGCAATTTAATCATAACTCGATGTTAAAACAGCCATCATAACATTATTGATCAATATGTGGCTCTTTTTGGATTCTTGGAAGCTCTAGAAATTACAAATGCAAAACAGGAAATGCGTTGGGACCATTGTTTTTGTTTACATCCCTCAAAATGGTCTATAGTTAAGTAATATTATTGGAATTTACGTAACATTACCATATGCTTTCACTAATAAATCGATGTGTGCGTGTACAGTATTTATCCTGTAGTGTTTTGGCAACACTGATGTTCCTTATTTAAGAATCAATTGGATAAAAGTGTCAGATCAATAAAATAATGCAGATTCAAATCATTTATGACAAAAACAAACCGCAGAAGATGAGGTTTTAAAACTCGGAGATGAAAAATAATGACATTTAAGGATTAAAAAAACAAAGCTTCATGAAGAGTTTTCCCCTTTTTTCAATAGAAGTGAACAAATTACTATCAGATTGAAAATAAGTGTTGAAAACCACACTCTAGTCTCAGTTTGGTAAACCTGCAGTAGTCTTTATCTTTATCTTCGCTGTCAGCAGTGCTGGTGCAGTCGGTCAGATCTGCCTGATAACTGCGGCTAAACCTCAAACCAACACAGTCATGTGTGCTGAAGTTAAACAAAGAAGCTCAATCTTCACGAAAAGAAATCTGAAGTTAAATGCACCTTCAGTTCTAGATTCACCTGTGCATGTGTGTCTACATAAATTAATAAATAACGTGTTTTCTTGTGTCTCTCCCTCCTGCTGTAGTTGGTTTGCTCCAGCCTGGATGATCTGAGAGTCCTGATCAGTAAAACTGAAGATCAGCTGGATAATCTGGACGGCAAAAAGAGATCTGTTAGTAAGAGAGGGAACACACACATAAACACACACGCGCACATAACATACACACACACATATACATAAATAAACATACACACATAATATATACACACACATAAACATACATGCACATAACACACACAGATACACATATACTCACAAAGATACACACATACATACACGCACACACATAGACAGATAAACATACAGTATACAAATACACACTCACAGATACACATACATGCAGACACACACTATTTATTTACTTTATTTAGATGTTATTTACAAATGAGGTCAGCAAAAATGTGTTAATATTTAAAATGTTATTAATAATAAGTCTTATGTTTATTCTTTGTTTAGAATGTGTTGTATTGATTCTTCAGTCAGTGCAAAACTGAATCTATTTCATTTCTATTAATACCCAATTCATTTCAATTGGATGTGTGATCGTTATTGTGAGGTGGGATGTTTGTCATCTCCCGGCCCTAATGCTAACAGAAAAAGCAGAAATGTGTGTGTGTTATCAGCAAATAATGTGATGTATGTGTTAAGTGTGTGTGTGTGTGTGTGTTTATTTCAGTGCCGCTGGCCTCATAATAGAGCCGCAGTGAAGGATCTGCACATCACACTAATTCGGCTGCTAAACGAGCTGCTGCCATGGGAACCCAAACTCCTCAAGGCCTTCCACAGGAACAGGTGAATGAAGGTTCATGAAGTATGATTGATTTAATGTCAACATTGAAGCCACATGTTAATGCTGAATATACACAATGAAAAAGACTAATGGGATTTACTAGATTTTTATAAGGTAAGTGGTTGCAAACTATTCATTTGGGCTGAATTTAAACAATGAAATTAAATATAGGAATGCTCAACTTAATTTGTTTAAATTCAGCTCAAATAAATAGTTTGCAAGCATTTACCTTCAAAAGAATAGGTAAGCCTTTATATTAGGCATTAGCAAATAGTGAAATCATTATCTGTTAAGCATTAACTCTACATTAATAAACGTTAATAAGCAGTTTATAACTGCAGCTACAAATGCTCTATTATTGACTTATAACTAGGCCCACACAGGATCTGCGCGCACAGAATTACGCAGATATCAGCCCATCTTTGATTCTGTTTATTTACTTGAGTAAATGTGTGTAAATCTATATTTATTCAGTTTTTAAATTAATTACAGTAATATTATTGACTAATGTAAAAATATTCATGATTTATTTACAATAGAGATTGAGTAGTAATATGTTCAGTCTTTCAGTAGAGATATTATATGAGAGACTGGCTTTGTTTACCAAATAAAGTGAATCTAATTGGATTTGCATTGTAAACAATAATTACAAGTTAAAAAGGTGTTACTTTTTATATTATATATTAAGGTTTTAGTTATGATACTCCCAAAATAATTGTAAGATGTAATAATAAGATGTTTAGCAAAATTCTGCGCAGAAATAGCCAAAAACGTCCGCAGAGTCCGTCTGGCCCTACTTATAAACACATTTATAATGTGCTTAATAATTGTACTTTCATACTTTGTTAATGATTTATTTTTCATTTCTAAACTAAGTATTGCATTATTTACAATCCAGTTATTTAAGCATAGTTCATTGTTTTTTTCAGGTCATTCAGAATGAGTTAGTTAAGGATTAATAAACTATTCAAATGAACATATTCTGATATAAGCATATTCTAATAGTTTGTATTAGTAAATTTGCATGTTTATAATTAATTAACTCAACATCATCCAGTTTTGTGACCTAATCTAAAGTGAGGACTATTTATGCTTAATAAATCCCTTATAAATGACAATTGAAGGCTCGGACATAAACAACATAAGCAACATTATTCATTTCTATTCATTTGAAGATACACAAATGAAACTGTATCAAATGATAAATAAATCTCAAATAAAGTGACTGTACAGTTTAAACACTGCATCCTGTTATATTGTTAAATTATTATATTGCTGTTGTTTTACCCAGTTTTATGTTATATTTTGACACTCCTGTTTAAACTCTCCTGTTTTTTTTAGATAAGATTGCATTGATTATTGTTCATTTGATACTGAACCTTTAACTGTCATTAATAAGGGATTTATAAAGCATAAATAGTCCTCACTTTAGATTAGGTCACAAAACTGGATGATGTTGAGTTCATAAAGCAGTTATTAACATACATGGTAATCATCACTATATGCCTGAATAATCAGATATATAAATGTTAATTTCAATAGTTTATTAATCATTTACTAACTCATTCTGAATGATCTTAAAAACTTCAAGATACTCTTAAATATACATAGTTTGTAAATAATGCAATACTTAATTTAGTAATGAAAAATCAATCCATCACAAATTATGAAAGAACAATTATTAAGCACATTATACATGTGCTTATAGGTCAAGAATAGAGCATTTGTAGCTGCAGTTATAAACTGCTTACTAACATTTATTAATGTAGTGTTAATGCTTAACAGATAAGTAATTCACTAAATGCTAATGCTTAATAAATGATTCATAGTGTGCAGTTATTATAAAGTGTTACCAAACAATCTAGTAAATCCAATTAGTCTATTTTTTCAGTGCAGTGGACAGCATAAATGAGTTCCTCAATGATGTTTTATATTATATATTGATATGTTATATTATTTTATATTATTAAATGTTTTATAATTTAATGTTTAATAGGGTAACACTTTAGAATAATGGCTCATTAGTTAATGTATTTACTAACATTAATCGTGCAAAGCATTTATTAATCATAGTTCAACATTAACTAATGCATTATTAAAATGCAAAGTTGTGCTTGTTAACATTAGTTCATGCACTCCGAGTTAAGATGAAATAACCTTAATTAACTTAAATGACATTAACGTTATCAAAGATGAATAAATACCATTATAAATGAATTGCTAGTTGTTTGTTCATATTAGTAATTACAGGAACTTATGGACCATTATTTTAAAATGTCACTTTTAATAGTTTTATATTTATATTCAATCAATTTCTCATTGAATTTAGACTATATGTTGTGGTGCATTTAAACAAATGGCTTTTATTAAACTTTTATATTCATTAAAATAGATAATAATGCAAGAAAATACATTTGAATTAAAATGATGTGTTACAAAAAATGACAAACAACAAAAACTTTTATATGTTTCTCTCAATTTTTCCTCTTTATTAATTTTATTTAGTATTTTCCCCTAACATATTAATTTGGTTGTACAAATTTTTGCACTGCGATTTTAAACTATATAGTTAAATTAGTTCATCAATTTTGTCTTTGCTACTGACTAATCTAATGTATATGCAGACATATATTACTGTAAATCATCCTGTAAAAAATCTAAATTTAACAGAGAGATAAAAACACTCATTGCAAAGTACTCTTATTTATTTATACATGATGCGTTTTCTTTTATGCAATAAATAACCAGTTCAGCCAATTATTTTCGACCAAAATTTATCCGTACTGTCTAAGAGATACAAGTATTTGATTTTTGTAATTCATAATCCAGCTCACAGATTAGTTTCAGTCTTGTTTTATATATATAAAAATAATATAATAAAATAAATAATATAAAATAAATAATATTATAAAGTAAAACAAAACATTTTTATATATACATTTTATTTTTGTTTATTGTTTTGCATAAAATAAGCTCTAGAGTGTTTTTTTTTCTTAGTTTTTTAATCTGCATTCTGTTATTGGGTCATTTTCATCCACTCTTAGCTGATTTTGAGGCTTAACTCTGTGTTTCAGCAAATTGAATTATTTTTAGGTGATAAATCTTATTTTGACACACATTTTGGGAAAATCCTAAATACCTAACAATACACTGGTTTTTTTTTTATATTAATATGTTTAGATAATATATTTAATATAAAAAAAGCAAAATATAAACAAAATGTTTGTCATTTTTGCAACATTTTACTTAAATCTAAATGTATTCTTTTCTATTTCTAAAGATGTTTGGCGACTAAAATATGATTTTAATAAATATATGCATTAAATAAATCTGTTTTATTCTAATGCACCAAAGAATATCACCTATAATCATTGAGAAATGGATAAACATACTTATTTTCAGAATAGAGTGTACTCATTTATGCTGAGCACTGTATATGCATGCATATGTGTATTTATATATGCATAATAAATATAAACAGCACACACATATATTATGTCAAAACAAACTTTTAATTTAGATGCAAGTAATGGTGATTAATTTTGGCCCAGCACTAGTAAATATGTAAAACTTCTATAAGGCAGTTTTATAATGCATCTGGAAAGGACTTTGGGAAAGGTGTAAGTACTGATACACTTCGCTGGCGTGTTTTCATTTTTCTGCCTTGAGGCGTTGTTTTCCTGGAAACTGAGCTTTGTGAGTTCACCCCTGTCCTTGTCCTCAACAGAGCGCGCTTGAAAAAGGAATGTGACGATTTCAAAAAACACCCAGAATATGAAAACTTCATCAGAGAGCAGACGGACGCAGTGCATTCTGGGGAAGTTACGGGTAAAGATGCATCTGTGTCCACTGAGGCAACAAGGGAACTGGAAGATGAAGACAGAATCAGCAGAAATATGAAGGAATATTCTGAGGAAGCAGGTGAGAGTTTTGCACAGTTGTTTGTTTGTGTATGTATTTTTTATTTTATTTTGCATTTGTAAATGAGAGTTAAAGAAAAAACAGCCATCAAATACAAAAGTTTCAAAGATAATTAAAAGAAAAATACAATTTTTAATTTCCAATCGCATGGACTTTGAGTAGAGGATTAATTTCTATTGCAAAATTAACCTGACAATGACACTTTATTGAAAGAAAATGCAAGTGCATGGACTTAATATTGTATAAATGATTTATATAGGCAAGGCAAATTTATTTATACAGCACATTTTATACACCGTAGCAATTTAAAGTGCTTTACATAAACAGGAGTGTAAGAAAATAAAAGCAAATAATAAAAGTGATTAAAAACAGATTAAAATGTGTCAAAACAGGTTATAAAAGAATGAAAAAGAAATGCCTAATAGTGCGATCTGTCAGATGTAGCACAGTGCTCATGCAGTAAAGGCACAGCTAAACAGATTAAAAACAACCCAGGTTGACCAATGTGCTTTACAATAACTAAAAATCACAAACAACAAGAATATAATGAAGACAAAACAAATTGACAATAGAAAGGATAAAAGAAATTATAGCATTTTACATGATCAAAAGCCAGTAGAATATAAGAAAAATTGCATAAAAATGGGTTGTCAAGCAGGAAAGATTTTAACCAGGATTTTAAAACAAAGATATGAATGTAAAACTGATGTTCAGAGGAGTGAGTGAATGTTGAAATGGGTCAAATTCTAGATGCTCTTGGTCAAAATCTGAAAACTGGTTATTTTAAAATAATATAAAGCAACTTTCGCAGGTTTTAAAGTCTAACTCAATAACTTATTATCAACAACAAACTTGACTGATTAAAAATTAAATAAAAGTGAAATGTTTTGCATTCGTTGTTTTAACAGCATTAGCTTTTTAGGGATGCACCAAAATGATAACACTGGGCTAAAACAAAATGCTTTATAGTAATTCGTTGTTATTTTATTAAATAATATGAAGTAGTTTTGTAAGACTTTTGACTTTAATAACTTCAATTATAGTTATTTAAAAAAGAACAAGCGGATAAAATAACCACATTTTATCAAAAGTTACATAAAATCAGACATGAAAATACAATGTCCATGCCGCAGAAAATACTTTTCTTCATTTTTGTCTCATTTCTAGTTCAAATATCTATTATTAAAATATCTAGTTCAATAATATTGTCTTGTTTCCAGAAATAATAGGTAAAAATTAAGTAAGTTTTTCCTTAAAACAAGCAAAATAGTCTTATAGTGGGGTAAGCAAAACATTATTATTTTTGTTTTGAATAAAAATTATTTTACTTGCTGTAACTTGAATCATATAAAAACGTTTAGAATACATGTAAATCTGCGATAGGATTCAGTTCATTCGGATTAATGAAAATTGGTGAATGTAAACATAGCCATTGAAATGAATGGGTTTCATAGCATATTGTTTTTCCCGTCTAGTGTCTCCGACTTGAGGGAAGGTGAATCCGTGCAGCACAGCATAGCCTTATTTCAGCTCGTATTTTCACCCATTATTCTCTTTCAGCTGAAAATACAAAATGGCGCCTGAAAATTCTGTGTATCCCTATTAGTTTTCCATACTAGTTTTCCAATTTAAAACTAAAACTCGAGTAGTTTTGTTTTTGGTTATGTATGTATCAAATAGACTAATTCCTGCTGCTTTATTTTGCAGAGAATGTAAACCAGCTTGGAAATCACGTGTCAAGATGCCTAGTTGACACACCCGAACTTCTAATGCATTCATCAGAGTCTGGACCCTTCACTCGCGGTTCAAAGCGCCGCCAAAGTGCTGCAATCACTGATGAAACGAGCCCAAGCAAGAAAGGCAAAATCGAAACGGAGAGCTCTCTGTCATCAGAATACAATGTAGAAGTTGTATCTCGAGAACAAGCAACAGATTCATTGTTGCCTGAGCCTGTGAGTAGCTTTCAACGGACTTGCAAACCCATCCAGGCATTGCTGGCCAAGAGCGTTGGAAACAAAGTGACCTTAATAAGTCATCCTAAGGCTGCGGTGATGGCTCAGATTTCACGCGACCATAGGACAGCGTCTGTAGCTGTGCCACCTGTAGTATTAACTACCTGTCTACCTACACCACATGCTAAAGAAACACTTGCACCAACTACAACCGAAAGCACTGGACAGGTGGTGTACAAGGCGGCAAGTGGTGTAGGCCTTCTCAGTAAAGCAAGTACGTTTTCTGTGCAGCAAATATCAGATCAAAAAACAGGAGAGAAGTTGATGCAAAAAGTTGTTATCCTGCCTTCAAATCTACTGATTCAAAGCACTGAGAAAAAGGCAGTGCAAACGTCTACTTCTGTCTCAAAGAACACACCTTACTTATCCAATGCTTCAGGCTTCACCATACCGGAAAACAAGATACCTGTCCAACAGGTGGCACCACTGAAAGATACCAGCACTGTTAGAACACCATCTGCTGTAGTTACACCCAGTTTAAGAACTGTCAGTGTGCCTAAAAAGACTACTGAACCAAAGGTTGTAGGCAGTAGTGGACTGACCAAACCTGACGCTAAAGAAGAGCTCAGGACAGTGTGCATTAGAGACTCACAATCCATTCTTGTCACAACAAGAGGAGGCAACACAGGTGTGGTCAAAGTACAGACATCAGGTAGTGGAACAGGGGTTTTACCTCCCAGTCCAGTTTTTACCATCTCACCGCAACTTCAAGCCTTTCTGGTTTCAAAGTCTTCCACATTACAAGCTGTCTCGGCCACCCCTGCTGCTAAATCTGTATCTGGAGTCACTCCTCAATCCCTCTCGAAAGATGGCGCTCATCCCAGCTCGTCTACTTTTGTGACAGGAACAGACACTTCTTTGACTCTTAATAACACTTCTACTAAAAGATCAGTCAATATATCTTCAAGCTTGGCCACTGGCAGAATCAGCGATAGTGTCATTATACCAACAAAAAATGCTCAAGGAGTCCAGAATGTGGTCTCCAAATGTGGAATGAAGACCCCACAGAAGAGCACTCTACCAGAAAGCAGAACTCCTGCCCAAACTACCTTCCAAAAGGTTTTTCTTGTCAATCCTTCACCTTCAGGAGCATCAATTTCTAGCAACAACAACATGTATACAACAACAACAACCTGTACCAAACCAGCACCACAGGTTATGTTTATAAGCAACGCAGCACTTACCATTCCAAAAGGTGTGGCAACTTCAGAGGTCAATATTTCCTCTGTTAGTACACCAGCGATGAAGATCATTCCCAAGTTGGGAACAACTTTATCTAGCACTTCTTCTGATACAAACGTTGTGAACGTCGGTGTCCCAGGGTTAACATCAAGAATACTTGATCCAAATAGAACACCTGAAGCCTCTACGAAAAGTACACCTGTGGTTGTCTCCAGGGTATCTTCGGCATCCGCCTCAAGTGGGTTGCAGATTGTCTCAAAAAGCAGTTTAGTTGCAGGCACATCAGGGAATACAGAAAGATCTCTGAAGGAACCTGAGACTGCTGAAAGCAAAATGCTCACGTTTTCAACTTTAGGCACTGGCCACATGGCTTCCTCTGCACTTTTGTCAGTTGTAAAACAAGATGTAGCTTCATCAGTTTCAACGTTAAATGCTTTTCACAGTAAACCCGTGTTGACGTCTGGCAGCTCTACTTCCTCAAATTCAGGAAGTCTAATTACCAAACACACTAAAGTACCGATTGATGTGACCACTAAGCCAGTGATTGCATCCCTTTGCACTTCACACTCACCGGTTAAAACAATAGCCAATTCTTGTGCTTCTGGTGTATCTCATCCATTTGCAATAAGCCCGAACTCTCCTTCAACTCTTCCAATAGTCATGACCTCTGGGATTCGACCTCCAACCACAACTAACAAAAGTGTTCATGAAAGAGTTGTAATAAATACCACTGCTCCACTTGCTCCCGGAACTCAGCTCCTAATAAACAACACCAGATTTGTTGTCCCATCTCAAGGCCTTGGACCTGGCACCCATGTCTTGCTCATCAGCTCAGGATCTGGAGGACTGCAGGCCTCAAGTACGGTTCATCCCAAAGGATTGCAAATTACAAGTCCTGTTCGTTCCGCGGGACTGCAAGTCCAGAGTCTTGCTCATCCTGAGGGATTGCAGGTCCTAAGTTCTGCTCATCCCAGAGGACTGCAAGTCCCAAGTACTGTTCGTCCTAAAGGATTGCAAGTGACAAGTATGGCTCCTTCTGTAGGATTGCAAGCCCCAAGTTCTGCTCATCCTGCAGTATTACAAGTCACAAGTCCTGCTCATCCCAAAGGATTGCAAGTTCCAAGTCCTGTTCATCCTGCAGGATTGCAAGTCTCAAGTCCTGCTCCTCCTGCAGGATTGCATGTCCCAAGTCCTGTGGGATTGCAAGTCTCGGCAGGTTTGCACGTCCCAAGTCCTGCTCCTCCTCCAGTATTTCAAGTCACAAGTCCTGCTTGTCCCAAAGGCTTGCAAGTTCCAAGTCCTGTTCATTCTGCAGGATTGCAACCCCCAAGTCCTACTCATTCTGTGGGATTGCAGGTCCCAAGTCCTGTTTGTCCTGCAGGATTGCAGGTCTCAAGTCCTGTTCATCTTGCGGGTTTGCAAGTCTCAAGTTCTGTTCATCCGGGGGGATTGCGGGCCCCTGGAGAATTGCATTTCCCAAGTTCTGCATCCACTGTTCTTAAAGGGCCAAAGAGTTTGGTCCCTTACACTGTTGCTTCAGTTGTACAAGGTGTAAGATTGGTAACTCCAGTCAGGCTTCCCTCGCCAATAACTGGGCCCTCCACTCGAGTCCATCAGCAACTAAACACCATAACTCCACCGAAGGTCGCTGGTCCTACTGCTCTCTCACAAGCGGCACTAGCTCTGCATCCTGGAGCATCATCAGACATTGTAAGACTTCCGATCTTTCAAGCCTCCAAAGTCTCAGTTGCACCTTCACAAGGTGCGACTGGCATTCCCAAAGACACTTTATTTTCTCAAGGAGGCTTACTAAGCACAACGTCACCAATGCACTTGCAAGGAAAGTTATCACAAAACCAACTACCATCGGTCATACCCTCCACAAAAACCACCATAGTGCGGAATTCACCAATGGTTAATGTACCACCCATGAAAAGCACAGTTTCACGAATGCAGAAACTTCCAGTTGCAACTGTTCAACCAATCGGTGGTCCAATAAACACCAGTTCAGCCACTCCTATTGCAACAGTTCCCCCATCTATGAACACAGTCATAATGACTCCTTGTCCGCCTATTAGAGCTGTGCAACCTGGGACAGTGGGAAAGCCTGTTATTTTACCCCAATTGCAACAAGGTCAACACACAGTTCCCATACAAGTTCCCACCTCTAGTAAACTATTGTTGAGCCCCGATGGTGCCGTTTTAAATATCATTCAAGCATCGAGTGTACAAGTAATGGCAAAGCCAACAACTGGTCAAGTGGTTAGTTCCACCTCAAGTAGTGTAACCAATTTTACGCACGAATGATCAACTGAGAAAACAGAACTTCTGAAATCATTCTGGAGGTCGTCTGTTGTCCTGTTGGGATTATAAATATTAATTGTCAAGAAGAAGTTAGATTGTGTGGGCTTCCTTTGGCTCCATTTCTCCCAGTGTCGGAGGCTAAATACTAAAAATCTAAAATAATATTTTGTGCATTTTGCCCTCTACAATACAAATTGAAGGGAAATTGGTTTAAACAAAGAGTAGTTTGGAGATTCCAAGTGGCCAGTAGTGTACATAACAGTGTTGTTTGGCTGACTCTTTTATACAGTTTGTATGGGAAGGTTTGAATGTTTTGTAGCATTTTTCATTAAATGGTTAATAATCTGTAGAGCCGTCTTCAGTCTGCATAAGATCTCAAGCCTGCGTTAGGACGTTCACGCATATAGGTTTATTCTATCAGACATTATCTGATAATGGTTTGGTTTTGTGTTTCCTCTATATTCATGAAATAAACTTGGCATATTTATGACTGAAGTAAAGGACTTGTGTTCTTTGCCTGTCTTTGGGGTTTTATTAACCCTTATGTACTGTTGGGTTGTTTTCATCCACTCTGGGCTGATTTTGAGTATTAATTTGGCCATTTTCTGTTTCAGCTAGCAGAATGATTTTTGGTGACAAATCTCATTTTGACACATATTTTGAGAAAATATGCGAATTGATAAAATCTCAACATTACACTATGGGCAAATGTACTAGCCTTTTGTTATGTTCTGGATAAAAACATCCACTGAATTTAAATGCGTTAGATATTTTATTCAAATTATTTTGCGTAAATCTGTTAATCAACCTCAGTCCTGATAAAAACTACTGAAATGCTTAGAAAATTACAGGATTTTAACTCTTTAATTGCCAAATTCATAAGTGAAGTCACTGATTTGTTGAAAAAAACACACAAAATGATGTATTTTCAGTATAGAATCTTAGTGGACTGGATTTGTTTTAACCTTATATCAAAGTCTTAGACATGTGAAACAATATTGCCTTTGATGCACTTGTTTTAATAAAAAAATCTCCTTAATTTACGGTCGGGGGCTGTTTTTGCCCCATTGACTTCCATTATGACCTCATTTTATTGATTGCAAAGCCATGACAGCATATAATCATGCATTTTTGATTGTTGGTGGTTTCCCTGCTTACAGATTTGTAATTTTTACTGTTGATCATCAGTTGGCACCCTTAACCCTTAAGAGAGACCTGTGCAAAGAAAAAAGTAAAGCTTAGTTTCTGGATTTTATATGGAGCATAACAGCAACTTAAAGTGTGTGTATGTGTGTATCTGTGAGTGTGTGAGATTGACCGTTACGCACTTACCTTGATGTGTCTGAGAAAATCTAAATATGCATCTCAGCTCTCAGAACTACATGGAGTAAACAAAAACAAAGACTGTGTTGCTCCATCAAATGTGATTATAATGGAAGTCAATGGGGCAAAACCGTAAGCACAGTAAATTTGGGAGAAAATTAGAAAATCTAACAATGCATCAAAGACAACGTTGTTACTAATCGTTCACGTGTCCCAGACTGTGATAAAAGGGGGAAAAAAAAGTTCACAATTACTTTTTATATTGAAAATACGTCATTTTATCTGTGTTTTTTCACCAAATCAGCGACTTAATTTATAAACTTGCCAATTAAAGAGTTAAAATCCTGTCATTTTCTAAGCAATTTAGTAGTTTTGATCAGGAATTGGGTTGATTAGCAGATTTATGTCAAATAAATTAGAAAAATATAAATCTGCTGCATTTTTACAGCAGTTTAATCCAGTGGATGTTTTCATCCTGAACATAACAAAAGGGGAGGAAGTTAAACGGTGCACAAGGGATAAACATTTTAGATCAGGAAGCAAGATCTAAAATATTCCCCATAAAGTAAGTATTACTAATTAAAAATCGTTTAAAATAAATATTATATTTAAATGTTCATGGCATTTCTCAAGATATTCAATCTTTTATTTTATTTAAAAATGTTTATTTTTTAAAATATATTTTTATTATTTAAATGATTTATTCTTTAAATATTTAAACCCCATCAGAAAACCCCAGAATTACCTCAAATGCACTTTTCTGATGAAATATATGCAGCATTTTGTCCTCTAAATGTTTTATTCTGTGTTGTTCTGTTGTATGTGTGTGATGCCTGTCTACTGCATGAGCAGCTCAGCATATCTTCATTGAAACCTTCAGGTAGCTGGAGCTCAAAATAAACATGCAGGTACAAGTTTCACCTATGCTGTTCAGTCATACATGTGTTTGATACAGATGACAGTTTAAATATAATCAGTAACAAGACATCAGAAGACAGTACAGAAGTGAACTACATGTGCAGCAGCTCTATCTGTTCATAGTGCTGATTCTGTTAATGCACCAATCTGACATTTTTAAGCAGGAAACATTAAACAATACAAGACTGAATGAGTTTAAATTAGGGATGCACCGATACTGATCTCAATCTCGTGAAAAACATCCAATATCAAATACTTATACTAATACTTTTGATTATTGCACATTGAAATTTGTTAGATGGTGTTGTGTTAAAATATTTGTTCAGTGAAATTAGTTTTGGAGAACTTTGTGACCGGTTGATAAAGAAATGCTATTATTAATATTATTATTAGTTTATGTCCTTATGTTATATTATTGTGATAAGTAGGAAAAATAGAGTTATTGTTCATAATTATGGAAAAGCTGTATTCAAATTTACTCTCACTGTCGTACTTGGGGGCGACATGGTGGGTCAATGGTTAGCACTGTGGCCTCACAGCAAGAAGGTCGCTGGTTTGAGTCCGGGCTGGGTCAGTTGGTGTTTCTGTGTGGAGTTTGCATGTTCTCCACATGTTGTGTCTCCCCGGTTTCCCCCACAGTCCAAACACATGCACTACTGGGGAATTGTCTGTAGTGTATGAGTGTGTGTGCGAATGGGTGTTTCTCAGTACTGGGTTGCATCCGCTGTGTAAAACATATGCTGGATAAGTTGGCGGTTCATTCCGCTGTGGCGATCCCTGGTTACTAAAGGGGCTGAGCCAAAAAAAATAATGAATTAATGTCATACTTGGAAAACTGGCACATCCTAGAAAAATGTCAATATCCAGTATCGGGAAAAAACTACTTCTACTCAGTGCTGGCTGTAATTAGTTAACCAGTTACTGTAATTAAATTACTTCATCTCCTGAAAAAGTAATTTCTGTTTATTTTTACATGATTTAATTAGTTATAATACACTTTCCTTAAATACTATAAATAAATTCATGTGTAAATCATTTCAGAAAAGCAGAGGAATTGTATTTTTGTAAACAAATATTCATGCATATTTTCTGGCTTAGTCCCTTCGTCCCTAGCGAAATGAACCGCCAACTTATCCAGCATATGTTTTACACAGCGGATGCCCTCCCAGCTGCAACCCAGTACTGGGAAACACCCACACATTCACACTCATACACTACGGCCAGTTCATCAATATAGCGCATGTGTTTGGACTGTGGGGGAAACCGGAGCACCCAGAGGAAACCAACGGCAACAGGGGGAGAACATGCAAACTCCACACAGAAATGCCAGCTGGGACTCAAACCACTGACCTTCTTGCTGTGAGGTGATCGTGCTACCCATTGCGCCACCGTGACGCCTGTAAACAAATATATTATTCATAATCATTTTTTGGACTAAAAGTTAAATTCATCAAGACAACTGAACATGAAACAAAGGATAACAGGCTGAAATATTCAGTGAAAATATGTTTATTGCTTTGAAACATGCATTTTGATGCATATATTTGTGTACCTTTATAATTGTGTGCTCCTGTGTTTGTCGCAGAGTAATTCTGTTCACTAAGGCAGTGTTTCCCAACCCTGTTCCTGGAGGCACACCAACAGTACACATTTTGGATGTCTCCCTTTTCTGACACATTAACTTCAGGTGTTGGAGTCTCTTCTGATGTTATGATGAGATGATTCAGGTGTGTTTGATTAGGGAGAGGTTGAAAATGTGTACTGTTGGTGTGCCTTCAGGAACAGGGTTGGGAAACACTGCACTAAGGAATGTTATGTGTGTTATTAAAATGCTTATGTATTAACTTTTAATAAACCTAAAAGGCCCATTTTTGACTCCAATTTTAAACTAAGAGTGATTTCTGTTGTCTATATGATGAGATTTATAGGGATTTTAGATATTATTATTATTATTATTAGATATTAGAAATGTCATTTAAATACAGTTTCAGTGATATTAATAGTGACTATTTTTGAAGTGACTCATTGTTCAAACTCTATCATTAATAAATGGTATCGCTGCATCCCAAGAGTGCTTTCCTTTTAAATACATTGAATTAAAACCAGAACTTTTCAGTAGTTATTACACTTCTGAGCTTCACATCTAACAGTTAATGAATAGAAATTGATGATAATAATGAAGGAATGCTGTAGTCGTTGAGTTTTCAGTCCAGCGGTGATGACTGCAGATGATATTCAGGGCTCTTCATCCTGCAGAGAAACACAGATGTTTTCCTCAGTGTGTGTGTGTGTGTGTGTGTGTGTGTGTGTGTGTGTGTGTGTGTGTGTGTGTGTGTGTGTGTGTGTGTGTGTGTTTTAAGGTGTGTATGGTGGAGGTGATGGTCCAGAGGCGATCTTCTCGTATGCTGGAGGAGCGTTGGGGATCTGGAGGAGAAATAAACACACACATGACGTGAGTGACTGTATTATACTGGATATAAGCACACTGATGCATTTAACTGAGGCTTTTATTCTGAAAGAGACTCGCTAATGATCGTGACTGCTGCTGCTGTTGGGGGGGTTTCACTCTTTAGTTTGGGATTATTTGAGAGTACAAGATATTCATGATGTGTTCTGTTCATGAGATCAGCAGCTAAACGCACGCATGTACTGTATATATATATATATATATATATATATATACAAATACACACTCTCAGATACACACTCACTT
>NC_079455.1:45837556-45842556 GCF_903798145.1 Danio aesculapii | reverse complement strand
CCAAATTCAACAGAAAAATCAATATTTAGCATGAAAAACATGTTTTATTTTAATTAACATGATACTGAGAGCATACTATTCAGGCAAAGTATTATTTATACTGTTTTAATTTAAATTAATTTATTAAATATGCATTGAAAATGTTCTATACTCTCATCTGCCTGGATGTTTTTTTAATATCTTAATAATATCTGGAAATATCCTATATAAAAACACAATTAACTTTGAGTAAGAATTAAAATAATCAGCTTTAATTTCACATTTAAAGAATGATCTTTAATTTAATGCAAGCATTACATCTAATTAATTTAATTCAATGTTTATAAAGGAACTCTCAAAATTAAATGCATAAATATGTTTAATAATAATATAGTAATCTGATACTAAAGTGATCTACTATAGTACCAGCATTTAATAAGTATATAAAGTCTACATTAATCATGTACGCTAATTTAATACTCATGTTTAAATACACTGTAATACATAAATGAATAAAATATAATGCATATTTAATCAGAATGGTTGATTTTATAATAAATAATTACAGTTTTTACTCATTATTCAGTCACAATCTACTTTTTCAAATGTACAAATATAGATTTCTCTTAAACACCATCTGAGAATGTCGGAGATCAGCTAAACTGTGTAGAGATTAATGCAGCATTCATTACTCTTCATGCAAAAACACTTCATTATCCTAAACGAGCAGAGTATAGAGTATATCTGAGAGCAGCTGTAGCTGGAGGAGCAGCTCTTACCTGCAGTGGAGTGTGTTTGAGCTGGTCTGAAGGGGTCTGAAGAGCTGTGTGTGTGTGTGTGTGTGTGAGACTCTCTGAAAGCCCTTGAGTTGTTCTCATGACCGTCACGGGTTCAGCAGCAGCCATTCAGAGCTGCTGTTTCTCCAGCATCAAACCTGCAGCTGACTGTCTGCTGACTGCTGGAACACTACACTACATACTACTACACTACACTACACTAGACTAACTGCTGGAGCAGAGCACACTACACTACATCAGACTACACTATATCACCACTATACACTACACTACACTGCTGACCACTGCAGGAACACACTCTACACCACACTACACCAAACACTAACACACTACACTAACGGTCTGCTGACTGCTGGAGCACTACACTGTAATCTACACAATTTACTACACCACACTCAGGGATGGGCAGTATTTAGGATACATGTATTTAAAACACATGCTTCAAATATAAAATAGTATTTTTGTCACTTGTATTTTATGGGGTTTATGTCTACATGACGACATCTAAAGTGTGGCCTCAGAGTGGTGCTTTCTTAGTTATTTGCCAAGGCTTGAGATCAGAACAGAAAATTGATTAACATTGAAGATGGTGGTCAATGATTGGAGTTTGGATGGAAATTATGCAACACACATAAAGAAAATAACAGACAAATGGCAGGAGTGTATTTGGGAGCAAGTTCTCCATCATTGAAAATACTAAATAGCATACTGAGCAATGCTAAGACCAGTAATATTTAATGGCAGTATAGTGTACAATGCATTAGCATCTTGGTTTAAGAAATGAGATAAAATATCAGTCTAAATGGCATTACTAGGGTCGAAAGGGATAAGGGGCTTAGCTCCAAAGAAGTTGAATTTGATTTAACATCTAACAAGTAACATCTAACATTTTATTGATTACAGTGTTTTATTTCACCAAAAACAACAAATATTAGAGGGCACCTATGGTGAAAAATCTATTTTTCTAGCTGTTTGGACAGACATATGTGCATGTATGGTGTATAGACCGTCATATTGGGGTGATATAAACACACCCAGTGCTTTTTTTGTTTTAAATTTAACAACATAAAAATGGTGGACCAATTGAAGCGGTTTTCAGAGCGACTTGACGTAGTAGTGCGGTCCCCCCGCCCACCGAATTGATTGACAGCTGCGCGTATTAACATGTCCCGGTAGTCACGTGTTTAACCATATCAACAAGACCAGACATGCGCAAAGCAACCGGGAATAAAAGATCTGTTCAGTGTGCTAGGATCATCAATCATCATCAAACATGATCAAGAGTGAGTTTCACAAGTTTAACATGTTTTAAAACAGAGCATGTGTTGAATCAATTACAGCGATTCACTTCATCAGCACAGCCGCGTGTCAGAACAATTATATAAGTAGATGCTTCAATCAAGTGTGTGACATCGTTACAACTTAACTCAACAAATGCATCAAATCCTGATTGGTAAAGTTCTTCCTGTAGTATTTCTCAAACGCTACCTGAGATCTGCTTCCTTTAAGTCTGTCTGTTGTCTGACGCAGCCGAGGGAGAAGATTAAGGCACGCAGAAAGGGTGGGCGGGGAGGACTAGCCTTAAAGGAGCAGTACAACAAAACAGCCCCCTAGTGCAAAAAGGTATAAATTAGAATTTAAAGGGCACATAGTTTAGCTCTTTTTTTCTGATTTAATATTAATATTTTGGTTCTTCTGAGTGTGCCAGTTTAGCTTCAGTTTAAAACACAATTCAGATTTGTTTTATTATAATGTGTTAAACAGTGTCATGTTGGGGGCGTGTCCACAGCTCGCTGATTTAGGGGTGTGTTGCTTCACATGTAAATTAGTTTCGGCTTCCCGCCAACGTAACAAGGGGGCGGGGCCATGAGCTCACCCGCTCTGTGTTTGCAACAGTCTGACAGGCAGACTCAGAGGAGCAGGAGTGAGAGGATCAACATTCAGTCGTACATGTACGACTCGGACACAGACCAAGCAGAGAGTACAAAATCATTTGTGTCTTTGTACAGTTTTACAGCCAACTGTGTGCTAGTTTCAAGTGCCGAGCTTGTACACAGAAACTAATAACCACGCACACTGAATTAACTTTGACTGAGGCACCGGATGCTCCGCTCGAAGCCGCGACACGGCACACCAGACACTCTCTGTGGCGCGGCAGAAACATGAAGTGTCCCGAATCGTCGCGCCACGCATTTTTAAATTCTAAACATAGGTTTCTGCAGCGGTCCGCGGCGCCCAGCCGTCGACTTGAGTGTACCCTGATAGAAACCGATGTTTAGAACTCTAAAACGCATGCTAGTTAAGATCACAGGGAGCTTCTGGGATCGCGAGAAATGCAAACGGCTGAAGTATAAGGTAGACTCAATGAGAAGTACACATGTTTGCAAACCTACCTAAAGATACAACCAATAATTCCGATTAGAGCGATAATGTGGAGAATATTGATCTTGTGTTGAGCCCAATGAGCCTTGCATCTAAAAATAGAGCTAGCGTGTTCCTTTAGTGATATCGCTTCCACTCACGCTGAAAATGGCGGACGTGAATCAACAAACTGAGGATATGATGACACGCCTGTCAATCAATACAGGTGGGCGGGGGGGACCGCTCTCCTACGTAAAGTTGCGGTCGGTTTAAAAACCGCTCCAATTGGTCCACCGTTTTTATGTTGTTAAATTGAAAAAAAAAGCACTGGGTGTGTTTATATCACCCCAATATGACGCTCTATACACCATACATGCACATATGTCTGTCCAAACAGCTTGAAAAGTAGATATTTTACTATAGTTGCCCTTTAATGTGTTTTACAAAATGCATTCTGAGCCACAGAATATTTATTTTACTGAATATTTATTTTACAGAATATTTATTTTAAGAGGCAGGCGCTCAAGTGGAATAAGGACACTTTTTCTTATTTATTTATATATTTTTATGAATAAAATATATTATAAACAATAGTTCACTCAAAAATTCACCATATAGTTGACGCCGGTGGTGTAGTGGTTATTGCATCGACACATGCACTCTGGTGCTCACGGCGACCCGAGTTCGATTTCTGCCTCGTGGTCCTTTGCCGATCCTTCCCCCTCTGCTTTCCTGTCTACAATCTCTACTGTCCTATATATTAAAGGTGAAATCCCCGAAAAAATAATTATAAAAAAATAAAAATAAATTCACCATATACTATAAAATGTTGGACACCGACTTGCATAGTAAGAAGAAATAAAATACTATGAAAGTTAGTGGCTACTTGCAGAAAACATACTTCAAAATATCTTTTTTTATGCTCTACAAAAGAATAAACAGAATGTTTAGAGAACTATCCCTTTAACACAACAATTTTTTTTCATTCTCTCATACGCAATTGTTATTTCATTTTTCAGATGTCAACAAAATAATTAATATTAATAATACTTCACACATTTTATCATAAACACAGGCTGAGATACAACGTGCATGTTCTTTCTATGTGTCAAGTAATGTTTAATATTCCGAATAAAAGACACATACATTAGCCACGTTTTTAGAATAATGATTATTTTTAATTATTGTATTTATTTTATTTTTATTTTCATCATATCGTGTTCAGCACTATTCACAGCTTATATTTAGTTTATTGTTATATTTAGTAAAGGTGTCCACAGACAAAACATGCATGCTAATTTATTACTATTAAAATCAAATAAATTATATTACAATAAGCAAGAACAATGTATTATATATCTTGCAAAATGCTCATTTAAATAAAGTAATGCTATTTACATATTGCATTACTGTTTTGCATATTACAATTCAAAATGAATTTTGCTACTGCTTCTGTGAAGCTCATTAATATTCATAACCCTTCCAAATATGGTCAAAATAAACCATATTATATTAGGGCGAATTCCTGTGTGTGGAAAACCTGTAAAACTGTTTCTGGCGAATGTTTGCACCTCAGTCACTTACCTACTAGATATCGAGAACAATTCAATATGTTGTTTCAATGCATTCTAAAGCACCTTTAAATAATACTTTTACAAAACCCCAAAAGTACCACCTTCATTCTGGATGCTATCATCATTTTACATGCACAGAATGTTTTGTTGTTAATTCGATTACTCACCAATAAAACTAAAAACTTTACACTACTGAATGATCTTATTCTTCTAGTTGTACAATAAAATGTGTCCATCAGGATGTCATGGGATGTCAGTTTTCACACTGATTGATATGTAAATGTTCAAA